>NC_090651.1:389125355-389275355 GCF_040937935.1 Hyperolius riggenbachi | reverse complement strand
TGTGTGTGTGTGTGATGTGAGTGTGTGAGTGAGTGTGTGTGTGTGTCTGTGTGTGCGTGTGTGTGTCTGTGTGCGTGCGTGCGTGCATTCGTGTGGTGTGTGTCTGTATAGAAAGAGGTATGCATTTATATTTGTTTGGTCGTTTTTACCTTTTACATACTTTTAAACTCTTCAATGCAAAATTTTGCAGCATCTACACCCAAGTGTCTAGTTTCTTCAATATTTGCTACTGGTCTACCTGTGTCTTTGTCCGTTGTACATGTATGTGGGCTGTTCTTTGTTACCGTTGCCCCTCCCCCCCCCCCCCCCCCCCTTGGACAGGTGAGGGTATCTTAGCCGTAGTGTGACGCCCAGTTAGTGCCGAACGCCCAGTTAGCCCGTCTGCACCACAGACTTTTGCCATTGCCTGCGTTTCTCATTGCTGCAGCCTTTTTCTTGCTTTTTTATTTTCGTGCTTTTGCATTTGTGCTATTGTTCGGCGGTCTGACTATGACAGTTTGGACAGTAATTACATATGTAAGGCAGCGTGCACAGCTGCATCTGTCTGGGCAAGACAAAAGATCCCAAATCGTCTTTGTGTCCAACAGAAAGGTCAGATTAAAGTGAATATATTCTTTTTATGTACAGATAGGTCGGGGCACACAGACATTCGCTGATGAGGGCAATGGGGAAACTCTCCCCAATGGTCATTCTTTTACAATCCACCAAAACTTTACTGCCGGAATTGTGAGTGTAGTGTTGCTGAGGAGAAGCAGTGGCACGGGGGCTGGGAGTACCTCCTGTACCTGTACTGGGGAACCTCCTGTACCTGCACTGGGGACACTGAGGGCTGGGAGTACCTCCTGTACCTGTACTGGGGCTACCACCTATACCTGTACTGGGGAACCTCCTGTACCTGCACTGGGGACACTGAGGGCTGGGAGTACCTCCTGTACCTGTACTGGAGGCTGGGGGTACCTCCTGTACCTGTACTGGAGGCTGGGGGTACCTCCTGTACCTGCACTGGGGACACTGAGGGCTGGGAGTACCTCCTGTACCTGTACTGGAGGCTGGGGGTACCTCCTGTACCTGTACTGGGACTGGGAGTACCTCCTGTACCTGCACTGGGGACACTGAGGGCTGGGAGTACCTCCTGTACCTGTACTGGGGCTACCACCTATACCTGTACTGGGGAACCTCCTGTACCTGCACTGGGGACACTGAGGGCTGGGAGTACCTCCTGTACCTGTACTGGGGCTACCACCTATACCTGTACTGGGGAACCTCCTGTACCTGCACTGGGGACACTGAGGGCTGGGAGTACCTCCTGTATCTGTACTGGAGGCTGGGGGTACCTCCTGTACCTGTACTGGAGGCTAGAGGTACCTCCTGTATCTGTACTGGAGGCTGGGGGTACCTCCTGTATCTGTACTGGAGGCTGGGGGTACCTCCTGTACCTGTACTGGAGGCTGGGAGTACCTCCTGTACCTGCACTGGGGACACTGAGGTATGGGAGTACCTCCTGTACCTGTACTGGAGGCTGGGGGTACCTCCTGTATCTGTACTGGAGGCTGGGGGTACCTCCTGTACCTGTACTGGAGGCTGGGAGTACCTCCTGTACCTGTACTGGGGAACCTCCTGTACTGGAGGCTGGGGGTACCTCCTGTACCTGTACTGGGGACACTGAGGACTGGGAGTACCTCCTGTACCTGTACTGGGGAACCTCCTGTACTGGAGGCTGGGGGTACCTCCTGTACCTGTACTGGGGACACTGAGGGCTGGGAGTACCTCCTGTACCTGTACAGAAAGCACGCCGGGCAGCAGAGCTCACCATTGTCCCCCAGACAGGCGCAGGTCTCGGCGGTCTGAAGAGCCTCTCGTACAGAAGGGGGGAAACATGGCACCAGGCCATCCAATTATATCCTCCACTTCCTGCTACCACTCCCTAAATTGCAGCCTAATACAGACAAGGCGAAATAAGGACACATTAGCAGGGAGCACAGCCTCTCAGCCCATCAAGAACCATACACTTGTTATTCTGCTGAATAGCTACTTATGAATAATACAGATTGGAGCCTTTATCCCCGGCAGAGCTCCACAACCAGCTTTATAAATTGCTTTATACCAATGCCAGCTCATCAGAAAAGGGCAGAATTCAGAATGAGTTCTCCTTGAATCAGACTTTCTGTAGCCAGGCCGGCTGTAATTTTCACTTGCATTAACCCTTCTCGGCTTGCCGTAGCTCGGGTCACCAGCATGTTAGCTCTCTAATGAACAGCTTCGCTCTGCTGCCTATTGACTGCTCTCCTCCTGTGTCGCAGTACAAGAAGTCGCGGGGTCCTGGGAGACGCCGCCGAGATGGACAAGGTAAGACGATGGGATCTGTTAAGGTGTGGTTGTCTGTCTGTGTCTGCCGTCCTGTCATTCGTGTGCTGCGATTCTCTGCCAGACAATAGACAAGATGTCTGCTCTATTGTTGTCTGCCTTGCAGCGTCCGTCCCCCCACAATCTAGTCTGCGCAGTCATCGCACGGTTAATTCTACCGATATACGTTTTCGTTTCATCCTCGAATCCCTTGTTGTCGAAAGGAAACAACATTTGTAGAGATCAATGATCACTTTTTCTCAATCTTTTGCATTGACCTGAAATTTCTGTACGGTGAACAAGTCGCAGGATGTGCTGGACGTATTCTCAACAAATTCCTTAAGACGGTTTCTGTATGTGTGTATATAAGTGTACCGATGTATGTTACCAGGCTATGAAATGTCAGCGCTCCTCTCGTTCATTCCTTAATAACTTTATCACTAGTTATCGCACAGAAATGATCTAAATCTTGGTTTTTGTTTTTTGCCAACTATCAGGCTTTCTTTGGATGGTACATTGTGCTAAGAATTATTTTATCCTACATGCATTTCAATTGTAATAATAACGGAAAAAATGGATAAAAATCATTATTTCTCAGTTTTCAGCCATCATAGTTTTAAACTAATACCTGCTACTGTAATTAAATCCCACGTATTGTAATTGCCCATGTGTCCCGGTTATTACGCCGTTTAAATTATGTCCCTAGTACAATGTATGACGACAATATTTTATATAGAAAAAAAAGGTGTATTTGTTTCCATTTTGCGTTTGTCACTAATTACAAGTCCTTACTTGCAAAAATAACACTAAATATACCCTAATGACATACATATTAAAGAAAAAAAAGTTAAGTTCCTAAAGTAACTATTTATGTTTTTAAACAAAAACAATTAATCACTTTTTTTGGTAAAGTGTTTAATTTTGGTAAATATGGGAGGGGAGGTAAGGGGTTAATTAATGGGGTAATATATGTATTTTTATTTAATGGGATGTAATTAGGTGTCATTTTTTTATTTGGCCACTAGATGTCTCCCCATACACACACACACTTTATTCCTAGTGTGTACCGTTTACAGAATACACGCTAAACAGGAAGTAACGTATGTATGTTTGACTTTCACTTTTGTCAATAACCAGCAGCATCTCATTAATGCCGGTGATCATTAATCTCAGACACTTTGATTGCGAATGGGAAGTGTTCCCGTTCACTGTTCTGTGTACTAACGGGCAGCGACGAGAAGGTGCGCGGGAGCGCGCATGTGCGCACGCGGCGGGAGACAAGTATCTATGTCCCTGGGGTTTCAGATGAAGTCTGTCAGGGTGTAGATATATTGCACATGGTGCAGTAACTAGTTAGATTTACAAAAATGTCACATAAGGGCCTGCCCCGGAAGCCAGCAATGTATGCGGTCTGGCACTGCCGCTGGCAAGGGTGAAGTATGGAGGCCCCTGTGAGTACCAGTGAGTGGAAGCACCTGTCTGCGCAGCTTCGCAGTGACTTTTTTAGTGGCGCCATATAAGTGGAGGCGGAGCTTGGGCAGTGGCAGGGAAGAGGTGATGTCACTGCTCTGCATCACTGTCAGCTGAAACAAGCTTTTAGAAATGGGACCCACCAGCAGTCCATTTCTGAGCCTTTTCTGAGCGTTTGTGGAGCTCAATTCACACAAGCTATCACAGCAGTTATCACGCGATCTGCCGTGCGCAGCGGTTTGCACGCGTAAAAGATTACTCCACGTGTGAAACAAGCACAAACATTCGTTTACCACGTGGAGTAAATGTTTCCGCGCACAAACCGCCGTGCACGGTATATACTTTTGTGAATTGAGCCCGTGATGTGAGAAGCGCCTGCTAATGGAACGCCATGGGTGAGATCCAGGGGCGTAGCAATAGGGGTGCAGAGGTAGCGTCCGCATCAGGGCCCTTGGGCCAGAGGGGCCCAGAAGGGCCCTCCCTCAACTACAGTATTAGCTCTCTATTGGTCCTGTGCTCATAATAATCACTTCTATAGATACTTTGAATAGTGGTAATCCTTAACAAAGTGCTCCCCATCCCCTTATTGCACCTTTGACACTGTAGTTGCCATTGGCAGATTTTGGTGCACCGTATCAATTGTTATGTTTAGAGTGCTGGGGGGGCCCCATTGTAAAACTTGCATCGGGGCCCACAGCTCCTAAGCTACGCCACTGGTGAGATCCCACTGGAGCAATGTGATTTTATAACAATCCCCCACAGCATCAGCAAGAGCTTTACACATCACTCGCACTCAACAATCGCTGCTAGTGGGACCCGGGCCTTACGTTATTTGCCAGCGCTGGTCTAGTTTAGGGGACCCAGCAGGAAACCTCATAGGAAAATTCCGCTTACATGATTGAGTCGACGACTCCCTCTCACACTGCTGGGTTTCTGATAGGTTATAGTAAACCCTGCCCCCCCCCCCCATCCAGCCAATCACAATGCTTTGTGCTGTAGAGGGTGCTGTGACTCGAGAACTGTTCCCCATAAGGTTACCCACTGGGTCTCATACAGTAGACTATTATTATTAATATTATTATTATTATGTATTTATATAGCACTGACATCTTCTTCAGCACATTACAGAGCACATAGTCATGTCACTGACTGCCCTCAGAGGAGCTCACACTCTAATCCTACCATAGTCATAGTGTAACGTCCTACCATATTATTATTATGTATTTATATAGCACTGACATCTTCTGCAGCACATTACAGAGCACATAGTCATGTCACTGACTGTCCTCAGAGGAGCTCACACTCTAATCCTACCATAGTCATAGTGTAATGTCCTCCCATATTATTATTATGATGTATTTATATAGCACTGACATCTCCTGCAGCACATTACAGAGTACATAGTCATGTCACTGACTGTCCTCAGAGGAGTTCACACTCTAATCCTACCATAGTCATAGTGTAATGTCCTCCCATATTATTATTATGATGTATTTATATAGCACTGACATCTCCTGCAGCACATTACAGAGTACATAGTCATGTCACTGACTGTCCTCAGAGGAGCTCACACTCTAATCCTACCATAGCCATAGTCTAATGTCCTCCCATATTATTATTATGTATTTATATAGCACTGACATCTTCTGCAGCACATTACAGAGTACATAGTCATGTCACTGACTGTCCTCAGAGGAGCTCACACTCTAATCCTACCATAGTCATAGTGTAATGTCCTACCATATTATTATTATGGATTTATATAGCACTGACATCTTCTGCAGCACATTACAGAGTACATAGTCATGTCACTGACTGTCCTCAGAGGAGCTCACACTCTAATCCCACCATAGTCATAGTCTAATGTCCTGCCATATTATTATTATGTATGTATATAGCACTGACATCTTCTTCAGCACATTACAGAGTACATAGTCATGTCACTGACTGTCCTCAGAGGAGCTCACACTCTAATCCTACCATAGCCATAGTCTAATGTCCTCCCATATTATTATTATGTATTTATATAGCACTGACATCTTCTGCAGCACATTACAGAGTACATAGTCATGTCACTGACTGTCCTCAGAGGAGCTCACACTCTAATCCTACCATAGTCAGTCTAATATCCTACCATATTATTATTATGTATTTATACAGTACTGACACCTTCTGCAGCACATTACAGAGTACATAGTCATGTCACTGACTGTCCTCAGAGGAGCTCACACTAATCCTACCATAGTCATAGGCTAATATCCTACCATATTATTATTATGTATTTATATAGCACTGACATCTCCTGCAGTACATTACAGAGTACATAGTCATGTCACTGACTGTCCTCAGAGGAGCTCACACTCTAATCCTACCATAGTCATAGTCTAATGTCCTGCCATATTATTATTACGTATTTATATAGCACTGACATCTCCTGCAGCACTTTACAGAGTACATAGTCATGTCATTGACTATCCTCAGAGGGGCTCACAATCTAACCCTACCATAGTCATAGTGTAATGTCCTACCATATTGTTATTATGTATTTATATAGCACTGACATCTTCTGCAGCACATTACAGAGTACATAGTCATGTCACTGACTGTCCTCAGAGGAGCTCACAATCTAATCCCTACGATTGTCATAGTCTAATGTCCTACCATATTATTATTATTATGTATTTATATAGCACTGACATCTTCTGCAGCATTTTACAGAGTACATAGTCATGTCACTGACTGTCCTCAGAGGGGCTCACACTCTAATCCTGTCATAGTCTAATGTCCTACCTTATTATTATTATTATGTATTTATATAGCACTGACATATCCTGCAGCACATTACAGAGTACATAGTCATGTCGTTGACTGTCCTCAGAGGAGCTCACAGTCTAATCCCACCATAGTCATAGTCTGATGTCCTACCATTGTATTATTATGTATTTATATAGCACTGACATCTTCTGCAGCACAATACAGAGTACATAGTCATGTCGTTGACTGTCCTCAGAGGAGCTCACACTCTAATCCTACCATAGTCATAGTCTAATGTCCTGCCATATTATTATTATGTATTTATATAGCACTGGCATCTTCTGCAGCACAATACAGAGTACATAGTCATGTCACTGACTGTCCTCAGAGGAGCTTACACTCTAATCCTACCATAGTCATAGTCTAATGTCCTACTATATTATTATTATGTATTTATATAGCACTGACGTCTTCTGCAGCACTGTACAGAGTACATATTCATGTCACTGACTGTCCTCAGAGGAGCTCACACTCTAATCCTACCATAGTCATAGTCTAATGCCCTCCCATATTATTATTATGTATTTATATAGCACTGACATCTTCTGCAGCACATTACAGAGTACATAGTCATGTCACTGACTGTCCTCAGAGGAGCTCACACTCTAATCCTACCATAGTCAGTCTAATATCCTACCATATTATTATTATGTATTTATACAGCACTGACACCTTCTGCAGCACATTACAGAGTACATAGTCATGTCACTGACTGTCCTCAGAGGAGCTCACACTAATCCTACCATAGTCATAGTGTAATGTCCTACCATATTATTATTATGTGTTTATATAGCACTGACATCTTCTGCAGCACATTACAGAGTACATAGTCATGTCACTGGCTGTCCTCAGAGGAGCTCACAGTCTAATCCCTACTATAATCATATGTCTATGTATGTATCGTAGTCTAGGGCCAATTTTAGGGGGAAACCAATAAACTTATCTGGAGGTTTTTGGGATGTGGGAGGAAAACCGGGGTTCCCAGAGGAAACCCACACAGACACAGGGAGAACATACAAACAGATAATGACCTGGCTGGGATTTGAATCGGGAACCCAGCGCTGCAAGGTAAGAGCGCTAACCACTACGCTGCCCAAAATACATGGACAACGTCGGGTCATCAGTGGGTGGAGACAAATACACATTTTACTGGGAAAATGTAAACTGCAGCCATTCTTACACTGTTAATGGTAGGGTTCTCAAACTTTGCACAATTGGTCACTGGGTGACTGGGATTAATATTCAGAAAAGTAGGTGGAGCCTACAAGAGCCAATCAAAATTCACCTATTGGTTTTCAAGGGGAATATTTAAACTGCTGCTATTCTTACACTTTTAATGGCAGAGGCTTCAAACTTGCTACAGTTGGTCATTGGGTGACTGGGGTCCAAATTCACTAAAGGGGCGGGGCCACATACAGCCAACCAGAGTTCCTTGGTGGATAAACTGCTTCCATTCACACATTTTTGATGCCAGGAACCTGACAGCTCACAAACTTGGTCATTGAGTGACTGTGTGTCAAGGTTACAAAAACTGGGCGGAGCCAAAAGAACTTTTACTGGGAAAATATAAACTGCAGCCATTCTTACACAGTTAATGGCAGGGTTCTCAAACTTTGCACAGTTGGTCACTGGGTGACTGAGATTAAGATTTTGGAAGGTGGGTGGAGCCTACAACAGCCAATAAAAATTCACCTTTTGATTTTCAAAGGGAATATTTAATCTGCTACCATTCTCTTATACTGTTAATAGCAGATGCCTCAAACCTGGTACAGTTGGTCACTGGGTGACTGGGGCCCAAATTCAGGAAGGGGGCAGAGCCACAAACAGCCAGATTTGTTTATTTTTCAATGGGAATATACAAAGTATTGATACCAAGGACCCCAAAGCTGATAAACTTGATAACTGAGTGACTGTATGTCAAGGTTTGAAAAAGTGGGCGGTGCCAACAACTACATTTTTAACATGGCAGGGTTCCCAAACTTTACACAATTGGCCACTGGGTGACTGGGATGAATATTCAGAAATGTGGGTGGAGCCTACAACAGCCAATCAAAATGTACCTATTGATTTTCAAGGGGAATATTTACATTGCTGCCATTCTTACACTGTTAATGGCAGATGCCTCAAACCTGATACAGTCAGTCATTGGGTGACTGGGGTCCAAATTCACTAAAGGGGTGGAGCCACAAACAGCCAATCAGATTTGTTAGATTGATTTCAGCCGGTCTCTTATTGGCAGGGTTCTCAAACGTGACACAGTTGACCACTTGGTGACTGGGACTAATATTCAGAAAAGTGGGTGGAGCCTACAGCAGCCAATCAAAATTCACCTTTTGATTTTCAAGGGGAATATTTACATTGCTGCCATTCTTACACTCTTAATGGCAGAGGTCTAAAATCTGCTACAGTCAGTCACTGGGAGACTGAAATTTAAATTCTGAAGGGAGCGGGCCAAAAACAGCCAATCAGATTTGTTTCATTTCAGTGGTAAAATGCAACTTATTGATGCCAAGGACCCCAAAGCTCATAAACTTGGTCATTAAGTGACTGTATGTCAAGGCTAGAAATAGTGGGCGGAGCCAAAAACAACTAACTTTTTACATGGGAAAATGTAAACTGCAGATTTTCTTACACTGTTACTGGCAGGGTTCTCAAACTTCCCACAGTTGGTCACTAGGTGACTAGGATTAATATTCGGAAAAGTAGGTGGAGCCTACAAGAGCCAATCAAAATTCACCTATTGATTTTCAAGGGGAATATTGAAACTGCAGCCATTCTCACAATGTTAATAGCAGAGGCCTCAAACCTGCTGCAGTCGGTCGTTAAGTGTTTGGGGTTCAAATTCAGAAAAGGGGCGGAGCCAAAAACAGCCAGATTTCTTTGCTGTATAAACTGCTTCCATTAGCACAATTTTGATGCCAGGATCCCAAAAGCTCACAAACTTGGTCATTGAGTAGTGACTGTGTGTCAAGGTTACAAAAAGTGGGTGGAGTTAAAAACAGATTTTTCTGGGAAATTGTAAACTGCAGCCCTTCTTCACTGTTAATGGCAGGGTTCTCAAACTTAGCATAGCTGGTTACTGGGTGACTGGGATTAATATTCAGAAAAGTGGGTGGAGCCTAAACATGCCAATCAAAAATCACATGTCACTTTTCAAGGAGAATATTAAAATTGCTGCCATTCTTGCACTGTTAATGGCACAAGCCTCAAACCTGGTACAGTTGGTCATTGGGTCACTGAGGTTCAAATTCAGAAAAGGGGACAGAGCCACAAACAGTGAATCAGATTTGTTTCATTTCATGGGAAAATACAAATTATTGTTGCCAAGGACCCCAAAGCTCACAAACTTGGGCATTGAGTAGTGACTTTGTTTCCAGGTTGCAAAAAGTGGGTGGAGCCAAAAACAAATTTCACTGGGAAAGTGTAAACTGCAGCCCTTCTTACACTGTTTATTTCAGGGTTCCCAATCTTTGCCCAGATGGTCACTGAGTGACAGATTAATATTCAGGGAAGTGGGTGGAGCTTATAATAGCCAATCAAAATTCACCTGTTGATTTTCAAGTGGAATATTTAAATTGCTGCCATTTTTACACTGTTAATAGCAGATGCCTCAAACCTGCTACAATTGGTCATTGGGTGACTGGGGTTCAAATGCTGGAGAGGGGCAGAGCCACAAACAGCGTATCTGATTTAATTTCTATGGGAATATACAAATTATTGATGCCAAGGACCCCAAAGCTCACAAACTTGGTCATTGAGTGTTTGTGCGTTAGTGTTAGAAAGTGGGCGGAGCCAACACCAGCCAAATACATAAATGGGCAACGCCGGGTCATCAGTGGGTGGAGACAAATACAAATTTCACTGGGAAAATGTAAACAGCAGCCATTCTTACACTGTTCATGGTAGGGTTTTTAAACTTTGCGCAGTTGGTCACTGGGTGACTGGGATTAATATTCAGAAAAGTGGGTGGAGCCTACAAAAGTGAATCAAACTTCACCTATTGCTTTTCAAGGGCACGGGCCTCAAACCTGGTACAGTTGGTTATTGGGTCACTGGGGTTCAAATTCAGAAATGGGGTGGAGCCACAAACAGCCAATCAGATTTGTTTCATTTCAATGCAAATTACTGATGCCAAAGACCCCAAAAGCTCACAAACTTGGTCATTGAGTAATTGTATGTTAGGGTTAGAAAAAGTGGGCGGAGCCAACACCAGCCAAATACATTCCCGGGCAACGCCGGGCAATCAGCTAGTAATAATAATATGGTAGGACATTAGACTATGACTATGGTAGGATTAGAGTGTGAGCTCCTCTGAGGACAGTCAGTGACATGACTATGTACTCTGTAATGTGCTGCAGAAGATGTCAGTGCTATATAAATACATAATAATAATATGGTAGGACATTAGACTATGACTATGGTAGGATTAGATTGTGAGCTCCTCTGAGGACAGTCAGTGACATGACTATGTACTCTGTAATGTGCTGCAGAAGAGGTCAGTGCTATATAAATACATAATAATAATATAGTAGGACATTAGACTGTGACTATAATAGGATTAGATTGTGAGCTCCTCTGAGGACAGTCAGTGACATGACTATGTACTCTGTACAGTGCTGCAGGAGATGTCAGTGCTATATAAATACATAATAATAATATGGTAGGACATTAGACTGTGACTATGGTAGGATTAGATTGTGAGCTCCTCTGAGGACAGTCAGTGACATGACTATGTACTCTGTAATGTGCTGCAGGAGATGTCAGTGCTATATAAATACATAATAATAATATGTTAGGACATTAGACTGTGACTATGGTAGGATTAGATTGTGAGCTCCTCTGAGGACAATCAGTGACATGACTATGTACTCTGTAATGTGCTGCAGGAGATGTCAGTGCTATATAAATACATAATAATAATATGGTAGGACATCAGACTATGACAATGGTAGGATTAGATTGTGAACTCCTCTGAGACAAGTCAGTGACATGACTATGTACTCTGTAATGTGCTGCAGAAGATGTCAGTGCTATATAAATACATATTAATATGGTAGGACATTACACTATGACTATGGTAGGATTAGAGTGTGAGCTCCTCTGAGGACAGTCAGTGACATGACTATGTACTCTGTAATGTGCTGCAGGAGATGTCAGTGCTATATAAATACATAATAATAATATGGTAGGACATTAGACTATGACTATGGCAGGATTAGATTGTGAGCTCCTCTGAGGACAGTCAGTGACATGACTTTGTACTCTGTACAGTGCTGCAGGAGATGTCAGTGCTATATAAATACATAATAATAATATGGGAGGACATTACACTATGACTATGGTAGGATTAGATTGTGAGCTTCTCTGAGGACAGTCAGTGACATTACTATGTACTCTGTAATGTGCTGCAGAAGATGTCAGTGCTATATAAATACATAATAATAATATGGTAGGACATTAGGCTATGACTATGGTAGGATTAGAGTGTGAGCTCCTCTGAGGACAGTCAGTGACATGACTATGTACTCTGTACAGTGCTGCAGGAGATGTCAGTGCTATATAAATACATAATAATAATATGGTAGGACATTACACTGTGACTATGGTAGGATTAGAGTGTGAGCTCCTCTGAGGACAGTCAGTGACATGACTATGCACTCTGTAATGTGCTGCAGAAGATGTCACTGCTATATAAATACATAATAATAATATGGGAGGACATTAGACTGTGACTATGGTAGGATTAGATTGTGAGCTCCTCTGAGGACAGTCAGTGACATGACTATGTACTCTGTAATGTGCTGCAGGAGATGTCAGTGCTATATAAATACATAATAATAATATGGTAGGACATTAGACTATGACTATGGTAGGGATTAGATTGTGAGCTCCTCTGAGGACAGTCAGTGACATGACTATGTACTCTGTAATGTGCTGCAGAAGATGTCAGTGCTATATAAATACATAATAATAATATGGTAGGACATTAGACTATGACTATGGTAGGATTAGAGTGTGAGCTCCTCCGAGGACAGTCAGTGACATGACTATGTACTCTGTAATGTGCTGCAGGAGATGTCAGTGCTATATAAATACATAATAATAATATGGTAGGACATTAGACTATGACTATGGCAGGATTAGATTGTGAGCTCCTCTGAGGACAGTCAGTGACATGACTTTGTACTCTGTACAGTGCTGCAGGAGATGTCAGTGCTATATAAATACATAATAATAATATGGGAGGACATTACACTATGACTATGGTAGGATTAGAGTGTGAGCTCCTCTGAGGACAGTCAGTGACATGACTATGTACTCTGTACAGTGCTGCAGAAGATGTCAGTACTATATAAATACATAATAATAATATGGTAGGACATTACACTATGACTATGGTAGGATTAGATTGTGAGCTCCTCTGAGGACAGTCAGTGACATGAATATGTACTCTGTAATGTGGTGCAGGAGATGTCAGTGCTATATAAATACATAATAATAATAAGGTAGGACATTACACTGTGACTATGGTAGGATTAGAGTGTGAGCTCCTCTGAGGACAGTCAGTGACATGACTATGCACTCTGTAATGTGCTGCAGAAGATGTCACTGCTATATAAATACATAATAATAATATGGGAGGACATTAGACTGTGACTATGGTAGGATTAGATTGTGAGCTCCTCTGAGGACAGTCAGTGACATGACTATGTACTCTGTAATGTGCTGCAGGAGATGTCAGTGCTATATAAATACATAATAATAATATGGTAGGACATTAGACTATGACTATGGTAGGGATTAGATTGTGAGCTCCTCTGAGGACAGTCAGTGACATGACTATGTACTCTGTAATGTGCTGCAGAAGATGTCAGTGCTATATAAATACATAATAATAATATGGTAGGACATTAGACTATGACTATGGTAGGATTAGAGTGTGAGCTCCTCTGAGGACAGTCAGTGACATGACTATGTACTCTGTAATGTGCTGCAGGAGATGTCAGTGCTATATAAATACATAATAATAATATGGTAGGACATTAGACTATGTCTATGGCAGGATTAGATTGTGAGCTCCTCTGAGGACAGTCAGTGACATGACTTTGTACTCTGTACAGTGCTGCAGGAGATGGCAGTGCTATATAAATACATAATAATAATATGGGAGGACATTACACTATGACTATGGTAGGATTAGATTGTGAGCTCCTCTGAGGACAGTCAGTGACATTACTATGTACTCTGTAATGTGCTGCAGAAGATGTCAGTGCTATATAAATACATAATAATAATATGGTAGGACATTAGGCTATGACTATGGTAGGATTAGAGTGTGAGCTCCTCTGAGGACAGTCAGTGACATGACTATGTACTCTGTACAGTGCTGCAGAAGATGTCAGTACTATATAAATACATAATAATAATATGGTAGGACATTACACTATGACTATGGTAGGATTAGATTGTGAGCTCCTCTGAGGACAGTCAGTGACATGAATATGTACTCTGTAATGTGGTGCAGGAGATGTCAGTGCTATATAAATACATAATAATAATATGGTAGGACATTACACTGTGACTATGGTAGGATTAGAGTGTGAGCTCCTCTGAGGACAGTCAGTGACATGACTATGCACTCTGTAATGTGCTGCAGAAGATGTCACTGCTATATAAATACATAATAATAATATGGGAGGACATTAGACTGTGACTATGGTAGGATTAGATTGTGAGCTCCTCTGAGGACAGTCAGTGACATGACTATGTACTCTGTAATGTGCTGCAGGAGATGTCAGTGCTATATAAATACATAATAATAATATGGTAGGACATTAGACTATGAGTATGGTAGGATTAGAATGTGAGCTCCTCTGAGGACAGTCAGTGACATGACTATGTACTCTGTAATGTGCTGCAGAAGATGTCACTGCTATATAAATACATAATAATAATATGGGAGGACATTAGACTGTGACTATGGTAGGATTAGAGTGTGAGCTCCTCTGAGGACAGTCAGTGACATGACTATGTACTCTGTAATGTGCTGCAGGAGATGTCAGTGCTATATAAATACATAATAATAATATGGTAGGACATCAGACTATGACAATGGTAGGATTAGATTGTGAACTCCTCTGAGACAAGTCAGTGACATGACTATGTACTCTGTAATGTGCTGCAGAAGATGTCAGTGCTATATAAATACATATTAATATGGTAGGACATTACACTATGACTATGGTAGGATTAGAGTGTGAGCTCCTCTGAGGACAGTCAGTGACATGACTATGTACTCTGTAATGTGCTGCAGGAGATGTCAGTGCTATATAAATACATAATAATAATATGGTAGGACATTAGACTATGACTATGGCAGGATTAGATTGTGAGCTCCTCTGAGGACAGTCAGTGACATGACTTTGTACTCTGTACAGTGCTGCAGGAGATGTCAGTGCTATATAAATACATAATAATAATATGGGAGGACATTACACTATGACTATGGTAGGATTAGATTGTGAGCTTCTCTGAGGACAGTCAGTGACATTACTATGTACTCTGTAATGTGCTGCAGAAGATGTCAGTGCTATATAAATACATAATAATAATATGGTAGGACATTAGGCTATGACTATGGTAGGATTAGAGTGTGAGCTCCTCTGAGGACAGTCAGTGACATGACTATGTACTCTGTACAGTGCTGCAGGAGATGTCAGTGCTATATAAATACATAATAATAATATGGTAGGACATTACACTGTGACTATGGTAGGATTAGAGTGTGAGCTCCTCTGAGGACAGTCAGTGACATGACTATGCACTCTGTAATGTGCTGCAGAAGATGTCACTGCTATATAAATACATAATAATAATATGGGAGGACATTAGACTGTGACTATGGTAGGATTAGATTGTGAGCTCCTCTGAGGACAGTCAGTGACATGACTATGTACTCTGTAATGTGCTGCAGGAGATGTCAGTGCTATATAAATACATAATAATAATATGGTAGGACATTAGACTATGACTATGGTAGGGATTAGATTGTGAGCTCCTCTGAGGACAGTCAGTGACATGACTATGTACTCTGTAATGTGCTGCAGAAGATGTCAGTGCTATATAAATACATAATAATAATATGGTAGGACATTAGACTATGACTATGGTAGGATTAGAGTGTGAGCTCCTCCGAGGACAGTCAGTGACATGACTATGTACTCTGTAATGTGCTGCAGGAGATGTCAGTGCTATATAAATACATAATAATAATATGGTAGGACATTAGACTATGACTATGGCAGGATTAGATTGTGAGCTCCTCTGAGGACAGTCAGTGACATGACTTTGTACTCTGTACAGTGCTGCAGGAGATGTCAGTGCTATATAAATACATAATAATAATATGGGAGGACATTACACTATGACTATGGTAGGATTAGAGTGTGAGCTCCTCTGAGGACAGTCAGTGACATGACTATGTACTCTGTACAGTGCTGCAGAAGATGTCAGTACTATATAAATACATAATAATAATATGGTAGGACATTACACTATGACTATGGTAGGATTAGATTGTGAGCTCCTCTGAGGACAGTCAGTGACATGAATATGTACTCTGTAATGTGGTGCAGGAGATGTCAGTGCTATATAAATACATAATAATAATAAGGTAGGACATTACACTGTGACTATGGTAGGATTAGAGTGTGAGCTCCTCTGAGGACAGTCAGTGACATGACTATGCACTCTGTAATGTGCTGCAGAAGATGTCACTGCTATATAAATACATAATAATAATATGGGAGGACATTAGACTGTGACTATGGTAGGATTAGATTGTGAGCTCCTCTGAGGACAGTCAGTGACATGACTATGTACTCTGTAATGTGCTGCAGGAGATGTCAGTGCTATATAAATACATAATAATAATATGGTAGGACATTAGACTATGACTATGGTAGGGATTAGATTGTGAGCTCCTCTGAGGACAGTCAGTGACATGACTATGTACTCTGTAATGTGCTGCAGAAGATGTCAGTGCTATATAAATACATAATAATAATATGGTAGGACATTAGACTATGACTATGGTAGGATTAGAGTGTGAGCTCCTCTGAGGACAGTCAGTGACATGACTATGTACTCTGTAATGTGCTGCAGGAGATGTCAGTGCTATATAAATACATAATAATAATATGGTAGGACATTAGACTATGTCTATGGCAGGATTAGATTGTGAGCTCCTCTGAGGACAGTCAGTGACATGACTTTGTACTCTGTACAGTGCTGCAGGAGATGGCAGTGCTATATAAATACATAATAATAATATGGGAGGACATTACACTATGACTATGGTAGGATTAGATTGTGAGCTCCTCTGAGGACAGTCAGTGACATTACTATGTACTCTGTAATGTGCTGCAGAAGATGTCAGTGCTATATAAATACATAATAATAATATGGTAGGACATTAGGCTATGACTATGGTAGGATTAGAGTGTGAGCTCCTCTGAGGACAGTCAGTGACATGACTATGTACTCTGTACAGTGCTGCAGAAGATGTCAGTACTATATAAATACATAATAATAATATGGTAGGACATTACACTATGACTATGGTAGGATTAGATTGTGAGCTCCTCTGAGGACAGTCAGTGACATGAATATGTACTCTGTAATGTGGTGCAGGAGATGTCAGTGCTATATAAATACATAATAATAATATGGTAGGACATTACACTGTGACTATGGTAGGATTAGAGTGTGAGCTCCTCTGAGGACAGTCAGTGACATGACTATGCACTCTGTAATGTGCTGCAGAAGATGTCACTGCTATATAAATACATAATAATAATATGGGAGGACATTAGACTGTGACTATGGTAGGATTAGATTGTGAGCTCCTCTGAGGACAGTCAGTGACATGACTATGTACTCTGTAATGTGCTGCAGGAGATGTCAGTGCTATATAAATACATAATAATAATATGGTAGGACATTAGACTATGAGTATGGTAGGATTAGAATGTGAGCTCCTCTGAGGACAGTCAGTGACATGACTATGTACTCTGTAATGTGCTGCAGAAGATGTCACTGCTATATAAATACATAATAATAATATGGGAGGACATTAGACTGTGACTATGGTAGGATTAGAGTGTGAGCTCCTCTGAGGACAGTCAGTGACATGACTATGTACTCTGTAATGTGCTGCAGGAGATGTCAGTGCTATATAAATACATAATAATAATATGGTAGGACATCAGACTATGACAATGGTAGGATTAGATTGTGAACTCCTCTGAGACAAGTCAGTGACATGACTATGTACTCTGTAATGTGCTGCAGAAGATGTCAGTGCTATATAAATACATAATAATATGGTAGGACATTACACTATGACTATGGTAGGATTAGAGTGTGAGCTCCTCTGAGGACAGTCAATGACATGACTATGTACTCTGTACAGTGCTGCAGGAGATGTCAGTGCTATATAAATACATAATAATAATATGGTAGGACATTGGACTATGACTATGGTAGGATTAGAGTGTGAGCTCCTCTGAGGACAGTCAGTGACATGACTATGTACTCTGTACAGTGCTGCAGGAGATGTCAGTGCTATATAAATACATAATAATAATATGGTAGGACATTAGACTATGACTATGGTAGGGATTAGATTGTGAGCTCCTCTGAGACAAGTCAGTGACATGACTATGTACTCTGTAATGTGCTGCAGAAGATGTCAGTGCTATATAAATACATATTAATATGGTAGGACATTAGACTATGACTATGGTAGGATTAGAGTGTGAGCTCCTCTGAGGACAGTCAGTGACATGACTATGTACTCTGTAATGTGCTGCAGGAGATGTCAGTGCTATATAAATACATAATAATAATATGGTAGGAGATTAGACTATGACTATGGCAGGATTAGATTGTGAGCTCCTCTGAGGACAGTCAGTGACATGACTTTGTACTCTGTACAGTGCTGCAGGAGATGTCAGTGCTATATAAATACATAATAATAATATGGGAGGACATTACACTATGACTATGGTAGGATTAGATTGTGAGCTCCTCTGAGGACAGTCAGTGACATTACTATGTACTCTGTAATGTGCTGCAGAAGATGTCAGTGCTATATAAATACATAATAATAATATGGTAGGACAATAGGCTATGACTATGGTAGGATTAGAGTGTGAGCTCCTCTGAGGACAGTCAGTGACATGACTATGTACTCTGTACAGTGCTGCAGAAGATGTCAGTGCTATATAAATACATAATAATAATATGGTAGGACATTACACTATGACTATGGCAGGATTAGAGTGTGAGCTCCTCTGAGGACAGTCAGTGACATGACTATGTACTCTGTGCTGCAGAAGATGTCCGTGCTATATAAATACATAATAACAATATGGTAGGACATTAGATTATGACTATGGTAGGGATTAGATTGTGAGCTCCTCTGAGGACAGTCAGTGACATGGCTATGTACTCTGTAATGTGCTGCAGAAGATGTCAGTGCTATATAAATACATAATAATAATATGGTAGGACATTAGACTATGACTACGGTAGGATTAGATTGTGAGCTCCTCTGAGGACAGTCAGTGACATGACTATGTACTCTGTACAGTGCTGCAGGAGATGTCAGTGCTATATAAATACATAATAATAATATGGTAGGACATTACACTATGACTATGGTAGGATTAGATTGTGAGCTCCTCTGAGGACAGTCAGTGACATGACTATGTACTCTGTACAGTGCTGCAGGAGATGTCAGTGCTATATAAATACATAACAATAATGTAGTAGGACATTAGACTATGACTATGGTAGGATTACAGTGTGAGCTCCTCTGAGGACAGTCAGTGACATGACTATGTACTCTGTAATGTGCTGCAGGAGATGTCAGTGCTATATAAATACATAATAATAATATGGTAGGACATTACACTATGACTATGGTAGGATTAGATTGTGAGCTCCTCTGAGGACAGTCAGTGACATGACTATGTACTCTGTACAGTGCTGCAGGAGATGTCAGTGCTATATAAATACATAACAATAATGTAGTAGGACATTAGACAATGACTATGGTAGGATTAGAGTGAGAGCTCCTCTAAGGACAGTCAGTGACATGACTATGTACTCTGTAAAGTGCTGCAGAAGATGGCAGTGCTATATAAATACATAATAATAATATGGTAGGACATTAGGCTATGACTATGGTAGGATTAGAGTGTGAGCTCTTCTGAGGACAGTCAGTGAGATGACTATGTACTCTGTAATGTCCTGCAGAAGATGTCAGTGATATATAAATACATAATAATAATATGGTAGGACATTACACTATGACTATGGTAAGATTCGAGTGTGAGCTCCTCTGAGGACAGTCAGTGACATGACTATGTACTCTGTAATGTGCTGCAGAAGATGTCAGTGCTACATAAATACATAATAATAATATAGTAGGACATTAGGCTATGACTATGGTAGGATTAGAGTGTGAGCTCCTCTTAGGACAGTCAGTGACATGACTATGTACTGTGTAATGTGCTGCAGAAGATGTCAGTGCTATATAAATACATAATAATAATATGGTAGGACATTACACTATGACTATGGTAGGATTAGAGTGTGAGCTCCTCTGAGGACAGTCAGTGACATGACTATGTACTGTGTAATGTGCTGCAGAAGATGTCAGTGCTATATAAATACATAATAATAATATGGTAGGACATTAGGCTATGACTATGGTAGGATTAGAGTGTGAGCTCCTCTGAGGACAGTCAGTGACATGACTATGTACTCTAATGTGCTGCAGAAGATGGCAGTGCTATATAAATACATAATAATAATATGGTAGGACATTAGACAATGACTATGGTAGGATTAGAGTGAGAGCTCCTCTAAGGACAGTCAGTGACATGACTATGTACTCTGTAATGTGCTGCAGGAGATGTCAGTTCTATATAAATACATAATAATAATAATAATATGGCAGGATATTAGACTATGACTATGGTAGGATTAGATTGTGAGCTCCTCTGAGGACAGTCAGTGACATGACTATGTACTCTGTAATGTGCTCCAGAAGATGTCAGTGCTACATAATCACAGAATAATAATAATATGGTAGGACTTTAGACTATGACTATGGTGAGATTAGATTGTGAGCTCCTCTGAGGACAGTCAGTGACATGACTATGTACTCTGTAATGTGCTACAGGAGATGTCAGTGCTATATAAATACATAATAATAATATGGGAGGACATTAGACTATGACTATGGTGGGATTAGAGTGTGAGCTCCTCTGAGGACAGTCAGTGACATGACTATGTACTCTGTAATGCGCTGCAGAACATGTCAGTGCTATATAAATACATAATAATAATAATGATAATATGGTAGGACTGGGACATTACACTATGACTATGGTAAGATTAGAGTGTGAGCTCCTCTGAGGACAGTCAGTGACATGACTATGTACTCTGTAATGTGCTGCAGAAGATATCAGTGCTATATAAATACATAATAATAATAATATGGCAGGATATTAGACTATGACTATGGTAGGATTAGATTGTGAGTTCCTCTGAGGACAGTCAGTGATATGACTATGTACTCTGTACAGTGCTGCAGAAGATGTCAGTGCTATATAATTACATAATAATAATATGGTAGGACATTACACTATGACTATGGTAGGATTAGAGTGTGAGCTCCTCTTAGGACAGTCAGTGACATGACTATGTATTCTGTAATGTGCTGCAGGAGATGTCAGTGCTATATAAATACATAATAATAATATGGTAGGACATTAGGCTATGACTATGGTAGGATTAGAGTGTGAGCTCATCTGAGGACAGTCAGTGACATGACTATGTACTCTGTAATGTGCTGCAGAAGATGTCAGTGCTATATAAATACATAATAATAATATGGTAGGACATTAGGCTATGACTATGGTAGGATTAGATTGTGAGCTCCTCTGAGGACAGTCAGTGACATGACTATGTACTCTGTAATGTGCTGCAGAAGATGTCAGTGCTATATAATTACATAATAATAATAATATGGCAGGATATTAGACTATGACTATGGTAGGATTAGATTGTGAGTTCCTCTGAGGACAGTCAGTGATATGACTATGTACTCTGTACAGTGCTGCAGAAGATGTCAGTGCTATATAATTACATAATAATAATATGGTAGGACATTACACTATGACTATGGTAGGATTAGAGTGTGAGCTCCTCTGAGGATAGTCAGTGGCATGACTATGTACTGTGTACAGTGCTGCAGAAGATGTCAGTGCTATATAAATACATAATAATAATATGGTAGGACATTACACTATGACTATGGTAGGATTAGAGTGTGAGCTCCTCTGAGGACAGTCAGTGACATGACTATGTACTCTGTAAAGTGCTGCAGAAGATGTCAGTGCTATATAATTACATAATAATAATATGGTAGGACATTAGACTATGACTATGGTAGGATTAGATAGTGAGCTCCTCTGAGGACAGTCAGTGATATGACTATGTACTCTGTACAGTGCTGCAGGAGATGTCAGTGCTATATAAATACATAATAATAATATGGTAGGACATTAGACTATGACTATGGTAGGATTAGACTGTGAGGTCCTCTGAGGACAGTCAGTGACATGACTATGTACTCTGTAATGTGCTGCAGAAGATGTCAGTGCTATATAAATACATAATAATAATATGGTAGGACATTAGGCTATGACTATGGTAAGATTAGAGTGTGAGCTCCTCTGAGGACAGTCAGTGACATGACTATGTACTCTGTAATGTGCTGCAGAAGATATCAGTGCTATATAAATACATAATAATAATAATATGGCAGGATATTAGACTATGACTATGGTAGGATTAGATTGTGAGTTCCTCTGAGGACAGTCAGTGATATGACTATGTACTCTGTACAGTGCTGCAGAAGATGTCAGTGCTATATAATTACATAATAATAATATGGTAGGACATTACACTATGACTATGGTAGGATTAGAGTGTGAGCTCCTCTGAGGATAGTCAGTGGCATGACTATGTACTGTGTACAGTGCTGCAGAAGATGTCAGTGCTATATAAATACATAATAATAATATGGTAGGACATTACACTATGACTATGGTAGGATTAGAGTGTGAGCTCCTCTGAGGACAGTCAGTGACATGACTATGTACTCTGTAAAGTGCTGCAGAAGATGTCAGTGCTATATAATTACATAATAATAATATGGTAGGACATTAGACTATGACTATGGTAGGATTAGATAGTGAGCTCCTCTGAGGACAGTCAGTGATATGACTATGTACTCTGTACAGTGCTGCAGGAGATGTCAGTGCTATATAAATACATAATAATAATATGGTAGGACATTAGACTATGACTATGGTAGGATTAGACTGTGAGGTCCTCTGAGGACAGTCAGTGACATGACTATGTACTCTGTAATGTGCTGCAGAAGATGTCAGTGCTATATAAATACATAATAATAATATGGTAGGACATTAGACTATGACTCTGGTAGGATTAGATTGTGAGCTCCTCTGAGGACAGTCAGTGACATGACTATGTACTCTGTAATGTGCTGCAGGAGATGTCAGTGCTATATAAATACATAATCCTTATTGCCTGGATGACCCTGTATCGGCGTGAATAGAATGGCAGTTGCTGCAGTATTAGGTTTTGCTGTTGTACTAGTAATGGTTTGCGCAGGCCATGAACTCTTGCAGGGCTGGAGGAGACCGGCAGCCAGCAGTGACATAACTTTACAGGCCTGGCTCTCCTGGCTGCTGAGCGTCCATCTCCTTCTCATCCATGCCAAGCGCAGTAAACGGTAATAGGAGCTCTATTATGCTAAATGTGTACCCCGAGTTCTAGGAAATCTCATTCCTGGGAACAGATCCCCGGCGGTGAAACACTGCAGAGCTGCTTTATTCAAACAGCCAGAGCTGGAAGTAAACAAGTTACTTCTTCACCGAGTATTTAAAGCTGAACTCCAGGAATTGAAAATACCTTATATACTGGCGTATAAGTCTAATCCTTAAGCACAAAATAATGTGCTGAAAAGTTACCGCCCTCGGCTTATATGTGAGTCAGTGGAGCAGAATGGATGGTGGAGCAGGTTGTGTTACTGGCAGAGGAGTGTAAGGTTCGTGCACTAGATATCCTGCTCTTACCAGCTGCCTCCCTGCTGTGTCTGTGCTCCCCCATCCCCCGCAACATGGTGTGCTGAGTGCGCTGCTGAGGACTACCTGTGTCCCCTGACTCCCTGCTGTGTCCGTGCTCCCCCATCCCCTGCAGCATGGTGTGCAGAGTGCGCTGCTGAGGATGACCTGTGTCCCCTGACTCCCTGCTGTGTCCGTGCTCCCCCATCCCCTGCAGCATGGTGTGCAGAGTGCTCTGCTGAGGATGACCTGTGTCCTCTGACTCCCTGCTGTGTCCGTGCTCCCCCATCCCCTGCAGCATGGTGTGCTGAGTGCGCTGCTCAGGATGACCTGTATCCCCTGACTCCCTGCTGTGTCCGTGCTCCCCCATCCCCTGCAGCATGGTGTGCTGAGTGCGCTGCTCAGGATGACCTGTATCCCCTGACTCCCTGCTGTGTCCGTGCTCCCCCATCCCCTGCAGCATGGTGTGCTGAGTGCGCTGCTCAGGATGACCTGTGTCCCCTGACTCCCTGCTGTGTCCGTGCTCCCCCATCCCCTGCAGCATGGTGTGCTGAGTGCGCTGCTCAGGATGACCTGTGTCCCCTGACTCCCTGCTGTGTCCGTGCTCCCCCATCCCCTGCAGCATGGTGTGCAGAATGCGCTGCTCAGGACTTCTCGTGTCCCCCAGCTTGTGGGGCGGAGCGTGCGAGCAATGTGTCAGTGGTGCAATGATCGGGGATTCTTCCTGTGTGGCAATCACTGTGTCTCATATCTATGACGCCACTTAGGGGTGTCTTGAGATACAATTATATCATCCTTGGGGCACATCTGGCTATGGGGAGAGGGCTGACTTGTACTGGGGGCACATCTGGCTACAGTGGAGGGGGCTATACTGGGGAGGGGCTTATACAGGAGTCACTTTTTCCTGGTTTCTAAGGGGAAAGTGGGTACTCGGCTTATACGCAGGTCAGCTGATATGCGAGTATATACAGTAGATTTAACCACGAATATGTTCATCCAGATAGGCTGTGCTGCTGTGGCTGCCTGAGGCGTGCTCCCGCGAATGGGAATAGAATTACCATTTCCATCGCAATATCTCAGAGTGAACCTCACGTTACAGTAAACAGATGGGACACACAGCTTTATCTATAGAAGTCATCCTGAGGAGGGCTCTCTTGGAATTCTATATTCTTATTTAAGTTTCAGGGGTTAAATTCTAGGTTTGCAGATTAAACTGTCTGGCATCTGCTGCCTCCCTTTCAGTTTATTAAGCTCCGCCTCTCAGTTTATTTAGCGCCCATACAGAGTAATGATGACTGAGTCTCTTTCCTGCTGTCAGGAATGTTTGTCTTCATCACATGTTAGTTTTATAGCCTCTGATTAGTTATCGGAGAAAACTGCTCTGCAGACAGACTTCTCTAGAGCCCTGTACAGACGTTAGATGTTCTAAGCAGAGGCAGGATTTCCTTGTGTGCCATTATAGTGAGGACAGCATCCAGTAGGCCTAGTGCACACCGAGCGGTTCGGTCGTGTTTTTAGAACAGCTTGCGGGTGCGGATCCGCTAGGGTAATGTATCTCAATGGGCTGGTGCACACCAGAGCGGTAGGCGGTTTGTAGAAACACATACTCCCGGGCTGCTGCACTTTTTGGGGATTTCGGAGGCGTTTCTGCCTCCAATGTTAAGTATAGGAAAAACGTAAACCGCTTGATAAAACGCCATATTGAATAGTGTCCTGCCACAGAACGTGGTCTGGGTCACAGATTTACCAGTGCAATGAGGACTGGAACAAATGTGATACAGCTGTCTAGAAGTAGCAATATGAATTATTTTATTTAAAGCAGAATTACAGCCTGGTATTATATATAATGAAAAATCTGTTATTGTCTCATCTATGTGACAATCCCAGTCCTCCCCTGGTGACAGTCAGCTGGTCCTGGATGCAGCCATCCTGCTTATTAATGTAATATCCAGTTCAGTCTGTGCGCAGCACACTCACGTTTCTGGTGAAATGCTGGAGAAAGAACACAAGCTCTCTACACTCAGTAGGATGAAGCAGGAGGAAAGCAGGGTACCGTCAGAGGCGGAGCTAGAGATTATAGGGCCCGATGGGAGAATTTTGATGGGGCCCTCAGAGCTAGGCACTCAAAAGCAATGCCACCTGCCCCTACCCTATAAGATATAAGTTGACTGGCCAATATACAGTATATATCTTGTTTTTTTCGCCACCAATTAGGCTTTCTTTGGGTGGTACTTTTTGCTAAGAATTATTTTATCCTAAGTGAATTTTAACAGGAAAAACTAGAAAATATTTTTTCTCAAAAAATTCATTATTTCTCAGATTTCGGCCATTATAGTTTTAAAATAATACATACTACCATAATTAAAACCCACACTTTTTATTTGCCCCTTTGTCCCGGTTATTGCAGCATTGAAAATATTTCCCCTGTACAATGTATGGCACCAATATTTTATTTGGAAATAAAAGTGACTTTTTTCAATTTTTGCATCCATCACTATTTAGAAGCTCATAGCTAAAAAATTAACAGTAATATATTCTTGTGACATACATATTAAAAAAGTTCAGTCCCTAAGGTAATTATTTATGTATTTTTTTTAATACGTAATTTTTTTTTTAATGCAAAAAAAAATAAATTGGGTGATTATGGCATGGTGTGGGAGGTAGGGTTAAGTGTTAATTTTAAATGTATCTGTGGGTCTTTTCTAAAATATATATATTTGTGTGTAGGTGTAATTTTACTGTTTGGCCACAATGTCCTAGTACATTACTTCCTATTGCGTCCCTGTAGTACGCTAAATAGGGAGCGATGCGGCATGGTTTCCGCCGGACATAAATGATGACGACATCTCACTGAAGCCTGTGATCACTCACACGGGGACAGAGATTAATGAAGGGGAACTGTGTTGGCTCTGACTTGGGCTATACTCTATATCACTGTTATTATGCACTATTGAGCACTGCAGTGTGTTTAGTTTTTATTTCCTGATGAAAACTAAATTATGTTAATATTGGAAACATGTTGAATTGTGAGGGGTGACGTTTTGTGTATGGGGGTGGCTGTCTGTAAATACTATTCATGAGGACTGTGTGCACATTGTTATATTATCGCAATATCCTGAACAACAGGTGGGAGATCGTCTTGCAGAACCCCCAACTCCGATCCATTATACCTTCCAAGCCCGCCGTCACATATAGACGCGCCCCAAATCTTCGCAGTATCCTAGCCGCCGACAGACTACGCCAATAACCCACAGACACCACCCTGTCACCCGGTTGCCCTGCCTGCAACCACAAGAGATGCCTGGCTTGTAAATCTATCCACCGCACTCAGTCTTTTGTATCTCTGGTTACCAATACAGAATATCACATCACAGAGAGAGCATTTCCTGCGAATCAAGATACAATATCTATGTCATCTCTTGCCAGTGACAGCTTCAGTATGTGGCCAGAACCACCCAACCAGCCAGAAGCAGAATAGGACAGCATAAAAGAAATATATACTCAATAAATATCCCCTCCACAGTGTGTCGCGTCACCACTCATCACGACAGCAATCCTGAATTCTTTCAGATCACACTCATTGAGTCCATTCCCCACAACCGGTCAGATTCTTTTGATCTTTTAAGAAAACGAGCAATGTATTGAATACAGATACTCAAAACTCCGGATGGTCTCAACTCCGGATGGTCTCAACTCCGGATGGTCTCAACTCCGGATGGTCTAAACGAACTGCTGGAGAAAAATGTACTAATCCACAATACCCACAGTAGAGGCTCTTCTCTTTTTAACCTGTCCTCTCTTTTTATTACTACTATCACTTATGTCAATACGTTTGTATATTTTATATGTCCTTTTTGTATTGTTTTCATTTGTGTGCAAATGTCTGTGTTTTTATCTTTCCACAACCCCCCCCCCCCCCCCTCTTTACTTCTCTTTTTATTTATTTTTATACACTCCATCATAAATGGTCATTCGGTTATAAACAATACATTCCGGGCCCCCCGAGTTGGGCGCTTCGTTTGGACCTGCATTAGTTGTTCCACATTCAAGTTTTAATAACATGTACCTAATCCATATGTTTATTTTCGTGTTCATTTATCTTCTTATATATTTTATCTTCTTGTTAATCGATCATCATTGTGCCAAACGTTTCTGCAATACACATACAATAGTACCATCATAATTCAGAATTTCCAGCATGTACTCTATTTTCACACCACTAGGTGTCAGTAGTCATCTACAATAACAATACACCTAATAGAAATTTCAATATAACAAGGATTATGGAAAACCACCCTTTTTAAGACATGTATTTTAGTATAGGTATGTTTTTATTTCGATGCCCTAGGGAAATAATAAACCCCCTTTCTCCTTTCCCGAAACAAAAATGGGGAGACTGAAACCGGATGTGACGCACACGCCGGCGCACACATTGGCTGGAGACATTCAGCCATTAATTTGCATACCACGCGCATGATCACTGTACCTTACACATGCGCAATTACCCTTATGGGTGCGACGGTATCGTCGCACAGCCCTATTTATATGACGCGACGTTATAGTCGCACTACACATAGTTCAATTGGGCAATCCCGCCCACCCTTCCCTCATTGGCCACTAGCCCGACAGCAGCCCACACCCACTCCCACAGACGTCACTGATTGAATCATTGTCAATTAGCTTTACTATATAACACGCCATTTCAGCAAGACCAGCACAGAGGTGCCAAGCTTATATTGGACCCCTGGCTGGTAAGTGTGTTTTTTCATTCAATAATATTATGTGTTTATTACCATGCAGCACCTGTATACCCCTCTTTGTTATAATACACCTCACTATCCCTAACACATTTGTTGCACCTTATCTGAAGATTTCCAGCCCCCTCTCCCCTTGCAATCAATATCACCCCTATCTGCTACTGTAAAAGTAAGCATTTTTACGGGTATGTGCATGTCTGCGTGCATGTGTATGCATGTACGCATATGTGTGTATGTGTATATATATATATATATATATATATATATATATATATATATATATATATATATATATATATATATATATATATATATATATATATATATATATATATATATATATATATATATATATATAATGTGTGTGTGTATGAAAATGTTTTACCAAACGGTGTTTATTACACAATATGTAAGTTTATGCCATACTATGCACATTATCATACTGCATGTTCATTCACAAACAGTCATGACACTCAGTACTAATCTCTTAAGATACAACCACATATGATTAACACATTAACATCACACACAGCCATCTGAATATGCTTTTTGTCTCTGTTATTTTCAGTGTGATACTCCTGTTTATTGCCTGATGAAGCAGGGTTGTGCCTGCGAAACGCGTTGCCAGTTATTTTTAGGAGTATGTGAATAAATTTTTTAATACCTCAAGCGACAGCATCTATCTGTTTTAGGTTGGCTGGTCCACCACCGCCTCCTGAACTTTAACAATTTTAGCGAATGTTTATCCTTTTGGCGCCTCTGGCCATTTTACAATTCAAGAAGTCCACCCCTGGTGGAGGGGCGTTACACCCTCATTTTCTCCTATCCACAGAGAGCGACTTCTTAGTCCTGAGTGGGGACAGGCCTAAACTCCCCACCTGCCTCCACAGTGGTTGCCTTAGCGGTAACCCGGGTTTGGAAGTATAAATACTTACGATTCATATTTCTCCTTTATTCCAATACATACTGCACTATATTGGGCTCTCGGTTCAGGGGCGTATCTGGGTGACAAAGCGCCTATGGCAAACAGTGAAATTGCGGCCAATATGTATTTGCACCACATATCCAATTGTGCCCCTTATCCATACTGAAGGTTTCTCTCCAGTATGGATATCCAAAGGTGTCCACCTCAGTATAGATAGCCAGAGGTGCCCCCAGTATGTGTAGAGAGAATTAGCCCCCAGTACTGTTAATCAGAGGTCGCCCCCAGTATAGGTCACCTGCGTTAGCCACCCGGTATATGTAGCCAGATAGTCAGAGGTTGCCCCCTAGTATAGGTCACCTGCGTTAGCCACCCGGTATATGTAGCCAGATAGTCAGAAGTCGCCCCCAGTATAGGTCACCTGCGTTAGCCACCTGGTATATGTAGCCAGATAGTCAGAGGTTGCCCCCTAGTATAGGTCACCTGCGTTAGCCACCCGGTATATGTAGCCAGATAGTCAGAGGTCGCCCCCTAGTATAGGTCACCTGCGTTAGCCACCCGGTATATGTAGCCAGATAGTCAGAGGTTGCCCCCTAGTATAGGTCACCTGCGTTAGCCACCCGGTATATGTAGCCAGATAGTCAGAAGTCGCCCCCTAGTATAGGTCACCAGCGTTAGCCACCCGGTATATGTAGCCAGATAGTCAGAAGTCGCCCCCTAGTATAGGTAGCCAGAGGTAGCCCTCCCAGTGTAGGTAGTCAACCAGATTAGGTTGCCCTCTCAGCATAGTGAATAAGACGAGTCTCCCCCCTCCGTATAAGTAGCCCCCCAGTATAGGTTGCTAGAGTTAGCCCCTAAGTGTAAGTAACAACAAGGGAATAGGGGGCTGCCATGTCGCCCACGGTGTTGTGGTGCCCATGGCATGGGCCATGCTTGCACCCCTCTAGATACGCCTATGTCTCGGTTTTCTGTTTTATACATTATTATGAATAACTGTATTTGGATGACTTTCTAAAACAGTTGGCATCTTTACAGTTCAATTTTGAACGTCGTTGCGCATGTACTACGGTATTGGCAAGGCGTTTCACTGTCCTTTTCATGTGATTACCTGACAATTATCCCCCATATTATAGGTTTGGTTGTGGTATTTTATTTTTATATTACTCAATACAAATGATTTTAGGTACTACAGTATAAGTACTGCTTAGGAAGGGCTGTTTAGGGTCTGTTTGCTGTCCCAGTGTTTGTATATGTTCATTACCCAATCCTATTGTTGTTTGTGAACAGACCATCACATCTGCGGAAACTAATACCTCACAAATAATGAAATGTTTCCATGTTTTTATTGAACAGTCACAGTCCAAACTTTTCCTGTAGTTGCAGATTGGACATGCACAACGGTCAGCAGTAATTCTTCACCATTCCTCTTTACAGCACTGTTTCAGTTCAGCAATGTTCTTGGAATGTCTGGTGTAAATCACTTTCTTGAGCTCATGCCCCAGCATCTCAGTCAGGTTGTGGTCAGGACTCTTACTGGGCCACTCCAGAAGACATAGGCCTCAATTTACTAAGATCATGCTGGAGATAATAAGGCAAGAGAAAACTTACCTCCACACAGTGAGAGAGTTATCTTATCTCTTCATTCCTTACGTTACCTCCTCTGTAGTTAATTTCACATGCAGTTAATGAACAGCCTGTCTTTAACTCTGGAGTTATTTTAAGGATTAAAGAGTTAACTTAAAGACAGAAGAGTTAACTTTAGGTTTGCCTGAGGTAAAATGTTTCCTGAATACTACATGCCTTATCACCATGGTAACAACTCTAGAAGAGTTATTAAAGACAGGAGATAAGCTTAGTGAATTGAGGCCATTGTTTCTTCTGTTAAAGCCATTCTGTTGATTTACTTCTCTGCTTTGGGTCGTTGACCTGTGGCAACACCCATCTTCTGCTGAGCTTCAGCTGGTGGACAGATGGCCTTAAAGAGGAACTCCAGTGAAAATAATGTAATAAAAAAAGGGCTTCATTTTTACAATAATTATGTATAAATTATTTTAGTCAGTGTTTGCCCATTGTAAAATCTTTTAAATCCCTGATTTACATTCTGACATTTAGTACATGGTGACATTATTACTGCTGGCAGGTGATGTAGCTGCTGCATGCTTTTTTGGCAGTTGGAAACAGCTGTAAGCACCTATTTCCCACAATGCAACAAGGTTCACAGATAGGAAACTGCCAGGAGTACCACGGTCCTCAGAGTTTCCTGTGGGAGGGGTTTCACCACAATAATAGATTTCTCATAGGAAAGGGGGTATCAGCTACTGATTGGGATAAAGTTCAATTCTTGATCACAGTATCTCTTTAAGTTCTCCTGCAAAATGTCTTGTTAAACTTGAGAATTCATTTTTCCTTCAATGATAGCACTCCATCCAGGCCCTGACGCAGCAAAGCAGCCCCAAACCATGACGCCCCCACCACCATACTTCACAGTTGGGATGAGGTTTTGATGTTGGTGTGCCGTGCCTCGTTTTCTCCATACATAATGTTGTGTGTTTCTTACAAACAACTCAACTTTGGTTTCATAACCCTTTCCAGCTTTATGCAAGTCAACAATTCTTAATGGTAGGTCTTCTGAGAGCTCTTTTGTGCGCAGCATCATTCACATCAGGCAATGCTTCTTGGGAAAAGCAAACCCAAATCTGGTGTGTGTGTTTTTTATAGGGCAGGGCAGCTGTAACCAACACCTCCAATCTCATCTCATGGATTGGATTCCAGCTGGCTGACACCTCACTCCAATTAGCTCTTGGAGAGGTCATTGGTCTAGGGGGCTCACAAGCCTTTTCCACCTGCACTGTGAATGTTTACATGGTGTGTTCAATAAAAACATGGAAACATTTAATTCATTTAAGCAGACTGTGATTGTCTATTGTTGTGACTTAGATGAAAATCAGATCAAATTTTATGAGAAATGTTTGCAGAAATCCATATAATTACAAATAATATTATTTATTTACAGTTAGATTTCAGTACAATATTCCTTCCAAAGCATATTATACATTATTGTGTGCTCCTTTCCTATGACAGCCTGTACTTGTATTACTGGGCCTACCTAACCAGCCCAAATCACATGATCATGTATCTTGTACCCTCTCCCTTCCCTAGTGTATTCTATATGATCCTGTGCTCCTTTCCTATGGCAGCCTTGTACTTGTATTACTGGACCTACCTAACCAGCCCAAATCACATGATTATGTATCTTGTACCCTCTCCCTTCCCTAGTGTATTCTACATGACCGTGTGCTCCTTTCCTATGACAGCCTGTACTTGTATTACTGGACCTACCTAACCAGCCCAAATCACATGATCATATATCTTGTACCCTCTCCCTTCCCCAGTGTATTCTACATGATCGTGTGCTCCTTTCCTATGACAGCCTCGTACTTGTATTACTGGACCTACCTAACCAGCCCAAATCACATGATCATGTATCTTGTACCCTCTTCCTTCCCTAGTGTATTCTACATGACCGTGTGCTCCTTTCCTATGACAGCCTGTACTTGTATTACTGGACCTACCTAACCAGCCCAAATCACATGATCATATATCTTGTACCCTCTCCCTTCCCCAGTGTATTCTACATGATCGTGTGCTCCTTTCCTATGACAGCCTCGTACTTGTATTACTGGACCTACCTAACCAGCCCAAATCACATGATCATGTATCTTGTACCCTCTCCCTTCCCTAGTGTATTCTACATGATTGTGTGCTCCTTTCCTATGACAGCCTGTACTTGTATTACTGGACCTACCTAACCAGCCCAAATCACATGATCATATATCTTGTACCCTCTCCCTTCACTAGTGTATTCTACATGATTGTGTGCTCCTTTCCTATGACAGCCTGTACTTGTATTACTGGACCTACCTAACCAGCCCAAATCACATGATCATGTATCTTGTACCCTCTCCCTTCCCTAGTGTATTCTACATGATCCTGTGCTCCTTTCCTATGGCAGCCTTGTACTTGTATTACTGGACCTACCTAACCAGCCCAAATCACATGATCATGTCTCTTGTACCCTCTCCCTTCACTAGTGTATTCTACATGATTGTGTGCTCCTTTCCTATGACAGCCTGTACTTGTATTACTGGACCTACCTAACCAGCCCAAATCACATGATCATGTATCTTGTACCCTCTCCCTTCCCTAGTGTATTCTACATGATTGTGTGCTCCTTTCCTATGACAGCCTTGTACTTGTATTACTGGACCTACCTAACCAGCCCAAATCACATGATCCTGTATCTTGTACCCTCTCCCTTCCCTAGTGTATTCTACATGATCGTGTGCTCCTTTCCTATGACAGCCTCGTACTTGTATTACTGGACCTACCTAACCAGTCCAAATCACAGGATCATGTCTCTTGTACCCTCTCCCTTCCCTAGTGTATTCTACATGATCATGTGCTCCTTTCCTATGACAGCCTGTACTGGTATTACTGGACCTACCTAACCAGCCCAAATCACATGATCATATATCTTGTACCCTCTCCCTTCACTAGTGTATTCTACATGATTGTGTGCTCCTTTCCTATGACAGCCTGTACTTGTATTACTGGACCTACCTAACCAGCCCAAATCACATGATCATGTATCTTGTACCCTCTCCCTTCCCTAGTGTATTCTACATGATCCTGTGCTCCTTTCCTATGGCAGCCTTGTACTTGTATTACTGGACCTACCTAACCAGCCCAAATCACATGATCATGTCTCTTGTACCCTCTCCCTTCACTAGTGTATTCTACATGATTGTGTGCTCCTTTCCTATGACAGCCTGTACTTGTATTACTGGACCTACCTAACCAGCCCAAATCACATGATCATGTATCTTGTACCCTCTCCCTTCCCTAGTGTATTCTACATGATTGTGTGCTCCTTTCCTATGACAGCCTTGTACTTGTATTACTGGACCTACCTAACCAGCCCAAATCACATGATCCTGTATCTTGTACCCTCTCCCTTCCCTAGTGTATTCTACATGAACGTGTGCTCCTTTCCTATGACAGCCTCGTACTTGTATTACTGGACCTACCTAACCAGTCCAAATCACAGGATCATGTCTCTTGTACCCTCTCCCTTCCCTAGTGTATTCTACATGATCATGTGCTCCTTTCCTATGACAGCCTGTACTGGTATTACTGGACCTACCTAACCAGCCCAAATCACATGATCATATATCTTGTACCCTCTCCCTTCTCTAGTGTATTCTACATGATCGTGTGCTCCTTTCCTATGACAGCCTCGTACTTGTATTACTGGACCTACCTAACCAGCCTAAATCACATGCTCATGTATCTTGTTCCCTCTCCCTTCCCTAGTGTATCTACATGATTGTGTGCTTCTTTCCTATTACAGCCTCTACTTGTATTACTGGACCTACCTAACCAGCCCAAATCACATGATCATATATCTTGTACCCTCTCCCTTCCATAGTGTATTCTACATGATCGTGTGCTCCTTTCCTATGACAGCCTCGTACTTGTATTACTGGGCCTACCTAACCAGCCCAAATCACATGGTCATGTATCTTGTACCCTCTCCCTTCCCTAGTGTACTCTACATGGTCGTGTGCTCCTGTCCTATGACAGCCTCGTACTTGTATTACTGGACCTACCTAACCAGCCCAAATCACATGGTCATGTATCTTGTACCCTCTCCCTTCCCTAGTGTATTCTACATGATCCTGTGCTCCTTTCCTATGACTGCCTCGTACTTGTATTACTGGGCCTACCTAACCAGTCCAAACCACATGATCATGTATCTTGTACCCTCTCCCTTCCCTAGTATATTCTAAATGATCATAGTTACATAGTTACATAGATCATGTGCTTCTTTCCTATGACAGCCTCGTACTTGTATTACTGGATCTACCTAACCAGCCCAAATCACATGATCCTGTATCTTGTACCCTGTTTGCCTTGTGTAGCTTTGTCCTATGTTGTATAACCTTGTTACATCTTTCATCCTTTGTATCATTGTAGATATTTATTGTCCAGCGCTGTATAATATGTTAGCACTTTATAAATACAATAAATAATAATATTTTGCATTTTCCCAGGAACACAACTGTACTGACCTTTCGTGTATTCTGTTCCCTTCCTCCAGGTCACCCTGCAGGATTCCAGTTAGCCAGCCATGACTGCCCTCCCTTGGCCTGCACTGTTAGCGAGTCCCTCTGTCCCTGAGACCCTTAACCTGTGAGGAAGGAGAAGTCACAGGTGAGGTTCTGAGGGGCCGAGGGTCCCGCGTTCTCCCCGCTGAAGAGGACAAGGCTGAAGCAGTCTGATGTGTAGCCGGGTCATGTGGGCCCGGTGCTGAGGGATTAAATATCAGGACTTATGCTGACAGGTAAGTCTCGCCAGTACTCAGGCTTAGGAAGTGCAGCTCAGGGGAGTATTAGGGTCGCTCACACTAGCAGCCAAACATGAAAGTATCGGGGAGCACAGGCAGAGGGCGCCGTTCTACACCCCATTTTTAGGAACTCCTTGTTAGGCCTCTTGCACACTGCAAGCGATTCCGATTCCGCTTTTTAATCGGTTTTTAATAGCGCCACATGGAGCTATCCTCACCTCCACCCACCCCGCCACATGGAGCTATCCTCACCTCCACCCACCCCGCCACATGGAGCTATCCTCACCTCCACTCACCCCACCACATGGAGCTATACGCACCTCCACCCACCCCACCACATGGAGCTATACTCACCTCCACCCACCCCGCCACATGGAGCTATACTCACCTCCACTCACCCCGCCACATGGAGCTATCCTTACCTACACCCACCCCACCACATGGAGCTATCCTCACCTCCACTCACCCCACCACATGGAGCTATACTCACCTCCACTTACCCCACCACATGGAGCTATCCTCACCTCCACTCACCCCGCCACATGGAGCTATCCTCACCTCCACCCACCCCACCACATGGAGCTATACTCACCTCCACCCACCCCGCCACATGGAGCTATCCTCACCTCCACTCACCCCGCCACATGGAGCTATCCTCACCTACACCCACCCCACCACATGGAGCTATCCTCACCTCCACTCACCCCACCACATGGAGCTATACTCACCTCCACCCACCCCGCCACATGGAGCTATCCTCACCTCCACTCACCCCGCCAGCCGCCACATGGAGCTATACTCACCTCCACCCACCCCACCACATGAAGCTATACTCACCTCCACTCACCCCACCACATGGAGCTATACTCACCTCCACTCACCCCGCCACATGGAGCTATCCTTGCCTCCACTCACCCCGCCACATGGAGCTATACTCACCTCCACCCACCCCGCCACATGGAGCTATACTCACCTCCACCCACCCCGGGAAGCACTTCCCTCTCTTATCCCTGCGGGCTGCCGATGATCTGGAGGTCTGACTATACGGATGGGCAGTGCAGCCAAACTAGGGACAGCTATGCGAAGGGAGACCCACTCTGTGCCAGCGAGCAGAGAGCAGCACATAACGCAATGGCAGAGCAGTACTGTATGCATGCAGGCGGGCGGGGATTCAAAACAGCCGGGCAGCCCGCCCACCTAATTAGCCCTGGGGAGAACACTGATGGAGATATACTCACCTCCACCCACCCTGCCATGTGGAACTAAAGAACGCCTGAGATGAGAGGTATATGGAGGCTGCCATATTTTCCTTTTAAGCAATACCGGTTGCCTTGCAGCCCTGCTGATCTTCTGCCCCCAATACTTTTAGCCATAGCCCCTGAACAAGCATGCAGCAGATCAGGCGTTTCTGACATTATTGTCAGATATGACAAGATGAGCTGCATGCTTGTTTCTGGTGTGATTCAGAAACTACTGCAGTCAAATAGAGCAGCAGGGCTGCCAGGCAACTGGTATTGTTTCACAGGAAATAAATATGGCAGCCAGTATATATATATATATATATATATATATATATATATATATATATATATATATATATATATATATATACCGTATTTTTCGCCGTATAAGACGCTCCGGAATATAAGACGCACCCAGGTTTTAAGTGCAAAAACCAGGGGAAAAAAGAATTCATAGTAAACCTCCAGGAGGGTCTTGTAGGTGTTCTACCCCAATTAATTTCCTCAGGAGTCCCCCATGTGCCCTCAGTGTCCCCATGTGCCCTCAGTGTCCCCATGTGCCCTCAGTGTCCCCCCCCCCCCTTGTCACGTATGTGTCCTTAGTGTCTCCCATGTGCCCTTAGGTGTCCTCAGGTGCCCCCCGTGTGCCCTTGGGTGTTCCCAGTGTGGCCCCCAGGTGTATCATATGTGCCCTCAGTGTCCCCCATATGCCCTCAGGTGTCCCCATGTGCCCTTAGGTGGTCCCAGTGTCCCCCATGAGCCCTTATGTGTACCCAGAGAAATGGTGCAGCAATCTGAGCTCAAAACTTCCTCTCTTCTCTAAAAGATCAGCAACAGCATAATGACCCCAGCTCCCTGTGTGGTCCGCTCCCCCTTCCCCATGTAAATAGTCTGACGGGCGGCATGTATGTATAGAGTGGCCCCCAGATCACTGCCTGGCACCCCATGCGTCAGCTTGCCCAATCCCCTCTCCCCGCATCTGTGCGCTCACCCCCGCTGATGTGTCCGCACTCACCCCCCTGCTGCCGCTGATGTCCGCTCACCCCCCGCCTGATGTGTCCGCTCACCCCCCCACCTGATGTGTCCGCTCACCCCCCGCCTGATGTGTCCGCTCACCCCCCGCGCTGATGTCCGCTTACCCCCCGCGCTGATGTCAGCTCACTCCCCGCCTGATGTGTCCGCTCACCCCCCGCACTGATGTCCGCTCCCCGCCGGGTGTCAGGCTCAGCATAGTGGCAGTTTTACTCACTTTAGCCGCTCTCCGGGAATGCAGACCTGGTCTCCTCTCGTCACCCCTCTAGTGATGGCTTTCATCAATGACGCGTATTATAGAAGCCATCACTAGAGGGGCGGCGAGAGAGGAGACCAGGTCTGCATTCCCGGAGAGGCTGAGCGGCTAAAGTGAGTAAGACTGCCGCTATGCTGAACCTGACACCCGGCGGGGAGTAGACACAATCAGCGTGGGGGGTGAGCGGACATCAGCACCGGGGATGAGCGGACATCAGCACGGGGGGTGAGCGGACATCAGCACGGGGGGTGAGCGGACATCAGCACGGGGGTGAGCGGTCACATCAGGCGGGGGGTGAGCGGTCACATCAGGCGGGGGGTGAGCGGTCACATCAGGTGGGGGGGTGAGCGGACACATCAGGCGGGGGGTGAGCGGACATCAGCGGCAGCAGGGGGGTGAGTGCGGACACATCAGCGGGGGTGAGCACACAGATGCGGGGAGAGGGGATTGGGCAAGCTGACACATGGGGTGCCAGGCAGTGATCTGGGGGCCACTCTATACATACATGCCGCCCATTAGACTATTTACATGGGGAAGGGGGAGCGGACCACACAGGGAGCCAGTGCAGGGAATCCCCGACGTGGCGGCGGTTCGTATCTGCAGGCGTTCGTAAGTCGGGGATTCCCTGCATTTGCCGTATAAGACGCAGGGACTTTTTCTCCCCATTCTGGGGGGAGAAAAAGTGCGTCTTATACGGCGGAAAATACGGTATATATATATATACATATACACACACACACACACACACACATATACATCTCATTTCAGTTGTCCTTTGAAGCAGCAGAGACAGCCATACTCTCCAAAGAAAAAAAAAAAAAAAAAAAACCACATATATAAGTAGATTAATACTTGCTGTACTTACATAACATGTATTGTACTGTCTACGCTTTGATTTCAGTGAACTTTATATAGTAAATAAAGAGGATTCTTTTCCTGGCATTTTCCATCTTGATTCCTTCAGACTGAAGCCAATACTGATATCATTTCCGATCTTATTTTTTTTTCTCATAGAAGCTGCCCTGTCATATCTAGCTTGCTTTGTACACACATGTGAGCACTGCATAGATCATATTTCAATCAGGGGAGGAGCAGTAATGTGGAAGGGGCGATGCCAAGCTTCCTTCTCGTCGGCAATGACCCAAATAGAGCCAGGCTGACTGAGATGAGATTTACTACAGCAGAAACATTTATGATTATATGGGAATGCTTGCAATGCAGGGTCAGGTTCTAGGCTGTATAATAAACACAGAGCAGGGGGTAAATGGAATTTGACTTTGTGGCTGACGATCTCTCTTTAGGTCAAATAAAGTTCTTTGTACAAATATGTCTGGTGTGATTGTGGTTTGTTCAATAAGCTATAAAGTAATAAAGCTTTTGTCATTCAGGAAGGCCTTCTGTGTGCTCTACACTGCCACCTGCTGGAAGGAAATCATACTGCAGGGAAATGATGATAAACAACACTGGTTGGAACTAGAGATAGTGAAATGACATGCAAATTATTCTGGCTTGCATGCAAACTAAATGCAGATTGTCAGTGCATGTTATTTGCCCAGGCCCAATCTGCGTACATTTTGCATGAAAGCCGGAATAGTTTGCGATGTCAGTGACCGGACAGATTCTGGGGGGGCAGCACGGGCGCCCAGAGAAGGCATTGTGGAATGATCCCAATATACAGATAGTTCCAGCTTGCACAGATTATTATTATGTATTTATATAGCACTGACATCTTCTGCAGCACATTACAGAGTACATAGTCATGTCACTGACTGTTCTCAGAGGAGCTCACACTCTAATCCTACCATAGTCATAGTGTAATGTCCTACCATAATATTATTATTATTATTACTAGCTGATTGCCCGGCGTTGCCCGGGTATGTATTTGGCTAGTGTTGGCTCCGCCCACTTTTTCTAACCCTAACACACAATTACTCAATGACCAAGTTTGTGAGCTTTGCGGTCTTTGGAAACAATAATTTGCATTGAAATGAAAAAAATCTGATTGGCTGTTTGTGGCTCCACCCCTTTTCTGAATTTGAACCCCAGTCACCCAATGACCAACTGTAGCAGGTTTGAGGCCTGTGCCATTAACAGTGCAAGAATGGCAGCAATTAAATATTCCCCTTGAGAAGCAATAGGTGAAGTTTGATTCACTTTTGTAGGCTCCACCCACTTTTCTGAATATTTAACCCAGTCACCCAGTGACCAACTGTGCAAAGTTTGAGAACCCTACCATTAACAGTGTAAGTATGGCTGCAGTTTACATTTTCCCAGTGAAATTTGCATTTGTCTCCACCCACTAATGACGTGGAACTGCCTGTGTATGTATTTGACCGGTTTTGGCTCCGCCCACTTTTTCTAACCCTAATGCACGAACACTCAATGACCAAGTTTGTGAACTTCGGGGTCTTTGGCATCAATAATTTGTATATTCCCATAGAAATTAAACAAATCAGATTGGCTGTCTGTGGCTGCACTCCTCTCCAACATTTGAACCCCAGTCACCCAATGACCAACTATAGCAGGTTTGAGGCATCTGCTACAGCCCCGTTTCTATGGGTGTGTGATACGTGCAATCGCCCGGGGTGCTTTATTGTGCGGCAGGAGGGGGGGCGCCGGAGCGGGGGAACGGACATAATAGTTATAACTCACCTTCTTCATCCGTTCCCCGCAGTTTCAATATCTTTCCTCTCCCGGCGTCCGTCGCCTGGTAACAGCGCCCCCTGTGATGACATACCGCATGTCATCACAGGAAGCACTGTGACTAATGAGATAGATGCCGGGAAAGGAAGGACATTGAAGCAGCGCGGGTTCGGCGGAAGCAGGTGAGTTATTACTATTATGTTCGCTCCCCCCGCTCCTGCGCCCAACTCATACCGCCCATACCAACTAACCTAAACTGTGGGAACCTACCTAACTAACCTAAACTGCAGGAACCTACCTATTTATCCTACACTGCAGGAACCTACCTACCTAACTAACCTATACTGCGGGAACCTACCTAACTAACCTATACTGCGGGAACCTACCTAACTAACCTATACTGCGGGAACCTACCTAACTAACCTATACTGCGGGAACCTACCTAACTAACCTATACTGCGGGAACCTACCTAGCCAAGCTATACTGTAGGAACCTACCTAACTATCCTATACTGCGGGAACCTACCTAACTAACCTATACTGCAGGAACCTACCTAACTAACCTATACTGCGAGAACCTACCTAGCCAAGCTATACTGTGGGAACCTACCTAACTATCCTATACTGCGGGAACTTACCTAACTAACCTATACTGCAAGAACCTACCTAGCCAAGCTATACTGTGGGAACCTACCTAACTATCCTATACTGCGGGAACCTACCTAACTAACCTATACTGCGGGAACCTACCTAGCCAAGCTATACTGCGGGAACCTACCTAACTATCCTAAACTGCAGGAACCTACCTATCTAACCCATACTGGGGGGACCTACCTATCTAACCTATACTGGGGGAACCTACCTATTGAACCTATACTGGGGGAACCTACCGATCTAACCCATACTGGGGGAACCTACCTATCGAACCTATACTGCGGGAACCTACCTATCTAACCTATACTGCGGGCACCTACCTATCTAAACTATACTGGGGGCACCTACCTATCTAACCCACACTGGTGGCAACTATACGGGCTACCCTATACTGGAGGCACCAACGTAGATAACCTATAAAGCAGGCACCTACCTATCTAACCTACACTGGGGGCAACTATGCAGGCTACCCTATACTGGAGGCACCTACGTAGCTAACCTGTTCAACCTGTACTGCGGGCACCTATGCCTGGCTCCATGGGGGTGGGGTGGGGGGCGATTTTTACACCCTCGCCCTGGGTGAAATTTAGCCTAGAAACTACTCTGATCTGCTAATACCAGTGTAAAAATGGCAGCAATTTAAATATTCCTTTTGAAAATCAACAGGTGAATTTTGACTATTTTGGCTATTTTGGCTATTATAGGCTCCACCCACTTCCCTGAATATTAATCTCAGTCACCCAGTGACCATCTTGGCAAAGTTTAAGATCCCTGCCATTAACAGTGAAGAAGGGCTGCAGTTTACATTTTCCCATTGAAATTTGTTTTTGGCTCCGCCCACTTTTTGTAAACTGGACACACAGTCACTCAATGACCATGTTTGTGAGCTTTGGGTCCTTGGCATCAATAATTTGTATTTTCCCAGTGAAATGAAACATCTGATTGGCTGTTTGTGGCTCTATCACAGGCATGGGCAAACTTGGCCCTCCAGCTGTTAAGGAACTACAAATCCCACAATGCATTTGCCTTTATGAGTCATGACTGTGGCTGTCAGACTCCTGCAATGCATTGTGGGACTTGTAGTTCCTCAACAGCTGGAGGGCCAAGTTTGCCCATGCCTCCTCTATCCCCTTTTCTGAATTTGAACCCCAGTGACCCAATGATCAACTGTACCAGGTTTGAGGCTTGTGCCATTAACAGTGCAAGAATGGCAGCAATTTTAATATTCCCTTTGAAAATCAACAGGTGAATTTTGATTGTTTTTTTTAGGCTCCACCCACTTTTCTGTATAATAATCTGTGCCATTAACAGTGCAAGAATGGCAGCAATGTAAATATTCCCCTTGAAAATCAAAAGATGAATTTTGATTGGCTGCTGTACACTCCACCCACTTTCCTAAATATCTCCACCCACTTTCCTAAATATTAATCCTAGTCACCCAGTGGCCAACTGTGTCAAGTTTGAGAACCCTGCCAATAACAGAATGGCTGAAATCAATCTAACAAATCTGATTGGCTGTTTGTGGCTCCACCGCCTTTAGTGAATTTGGTCCCCAGTCACCCAATTACTGACTGTATCAGGTTTGAGGCCTCTGCCATTAACAGTGTAAGAATGGTAGCAATGTAAATATTCCCCATGAAAATCAATAGCTGAATTTTGATTGGCTGTTGTAGGCTCCACCCACATTTCTGAATAATAATCCCAGGCACCCAGTGGCCAATTGTATCAAGTTTGGGAACCCTGCCATGTAAAAAATTAAGTTTCTGGCACCGCCCACTTTTTGTAACCTTGACATATAGTCACTCAATTACCAAGTTTATCAGCTTTGGGATCCTTGGTATCAATACTTTGTATATCTGATTGGCTGTTTGTGGCTCCGCCCCTTTCTGAATTTGAACCCCAGTCACCCAGTGCCCAGCTGTACCAGGTTTGAGGCATCTGCTATTAACAGTATAAGAATGGTTGCAGTTTAAATATTCCCTTTGACAATCAAAAGTTGAATTTTGATTGGCTGTTGTAGGCTCTACCCACTTCCCAAAATCTTAATCACATTCACTCAATGACCAACTGTGCAAAGTTTGACAACCCTGCCATTAACAGTGTAAGAATGGCTGCAGTTTATATTTTCCCAGTAAAATGTGTTTTTGGCTCCACCCACTTTGTGTAACCTTGTCACACAGTCACTCAATGACCAATTTTGTGAGCTTTCAGGTTCCTGGCATCAAAATTGTGTGAATGGAAGCAGTTTATCCAGCAAAGAAATCTGATTGGCTGTTTGTGGCCCCGCCCCTTTAGTGAATTTGGACCCCAGTCACCTAATGACTGACTGCAGCAAGTCTGAAGCCTCTGCCATAAACAGTGTAAGAATGGCAGCAGTTTAAATATTCCCCTTTAAACGCAATAGGTGAATTTTGATTGGCTGTTGTAGGCTCCACCCACTTTCCAAAATCTTAATCTTATTCACCCAGTGGCGAAGTGTGGCAAGTTTGAGAACCCTGCGATTAACAGTGTAAGAATGGCTGCATTTTTTCCCATTTAAAAGGAATGGCTGAATTTTGATTGGCTGTTTTATGCTCCACCCGCTTTTCCTGGATTTGTAACCTCGGTCACCAAGTGACCAACTGTGCCAAGTGTGGGGACTCTGGCTTGATTACTGTGAGAATGGCAGCCTTTTACATTTTTTCCATTGACTTGAATAGGTGGAATCTGATTTGCTGTTTGTAGCTCCGCCCAGGTGGGCAGGGGGGCCGCGAGACCCCCAGAACCTATCATCCCAGGTAGTAAGGAACCTGTATACCAAGTTTCGTTCAAATCGGTCAAGGGGTTTTCGAGTGATCGCGGCACATACACACATACACACACACACACACACACACACACACACACACACACACACACACACACACACACACACACACACACACACACACACACACACACACACACACACACACACACACACACACACACACACACACACACACACACACACACACACACACACACACACACACACACACACACACACACACACACACACACACACACACACACACACACACACACACACACACACACACACACACACACACACACACACACACACACACACACACACACACACACACACACACACACACACACACACACACACACACACACACACACATCCGATTTTATATATATAGATTATGTATTTATATAGCACTGACATCTCCTGCAGCACTGTACAGAGTACATAGTCATGTCACTTACTGTCCTCAGAGGAGCTCACAGTCTAATCCTACCATAGTCATAGTCTAATGTCCTACCATATTATTATTATGTATTTATATAGCACTGACATCTCCTGCAGCACTGTACAGAGTACATAGTCATGTCACTGACTGTCCTCAGAGGAGCTCACAGTCTAATCCTACCATAGTCATAGTCTAATGTCCTACCATATTATTATTATGTATTTATATAGCACTGACCATTCCTGCAGCACATTACAGAGTACATAGTCATGTCACTGACTGTCCTCGGAGGAGCTCACACTCTCATCCCTACCATAGTCATAGTCTAATGTCCTACCATATTATTATTATGTATTTATATAGCACTGACATCTCCTGCAGCACATTACAGAGTACATAGTCATGTCACTGACTGTCCTCAGAGGAGCTCACACTCTAATCCTACCATAGTCATAGTCTAATGTCCTACCATATTATTCTTCTGCAGCCTGGTACACACCTTCAATTTTGATTGGCCAATTTTACCACCTCGACTAAGGGCTGAAACCCACTAGAACAATTTTTTGAGTGTTTAGGGAGCGATTCAAACCACTAGCGATTTCCCTAAACACTCAGCTAATGGTAATTGATGGGCCAAATTCCACTGGAGTGATTGCGATTACCAAAATCGCAAATGCAGGACATGCATTTTGAGCGTTAAGAGTGTGCGTTAGCTTTTCTGTAATGTAAGATGTATAACCGCTGGCGTAATTGCTCATGAATCGCTATAAAGAGCGATATGTTAGCATTTTTAAATGACTGCATACTGTACAAAAAATTACATTAAATTGAAAGGACCAATCAGAATTAAAACACAAATCTCCACACAATCGCTGGCAAAAAGCTTACACTTTGTCAAATCGCTACCAAAATCACGAGTAAATGCTCATGAAATTCGCTTACAAAACGCTCATTAAAAACACTACCGATTGCGATTAGCGATAGCACTTGTAGTGGGTTCCAGGCCTAAGGCCTCTTTTCCACGAACTGTTTGCTCAGCGAACAGTTACCAGGCAGCAGTGAGCAGTTACCAGGCAGCAGTGAGCAGTTACCAGGCAGCAGCGAGCAGTTACCAGGCAGCAGCGAGCAGTCACCAGGCAGCAGCGAGCAGTCACCAGGCAGCAGCGAGCAGTCACCAGGCAGCAGCGAGCAGTCACCAGGCAGCAGCGAGCAGTCACCAGGCAGCAGCGAGCAGTCACCAGGCAGCAGCGAGCAGTCACCAGGCAGCAGCGAGCAGTCACCAGGCAGCAGCGAGCAGTTACCAGGCAGCAGCGAGCAGTTACCAGGCAGCAGTGAGCAGTTGCCAGGCAGCAGTGAGCAGTTGCCAGGCAGCAGCGAGCAGTTGCCAGGCAGCAGCGAGCAGTTGCCAGGCAGCAGCGAGCAGTTACCAGGCAGCAGCGAGCAGTTACCAGGCAGCAGCGAGTAGTTACCAGGCAGCAGCGAGCAGTTACCAGGCAGCAGCGAGCAGTTACCAGGCAGCAGCGAGCAGTTACCAGGCAGCAGCGAGCAGTCGCCAGGCAGCAGCGAGCAGTCGCCAGGCAGCAGCGAGCAGTCGCCAGGCAGCAGCGAGCAGTCGCCAGGCAGCAGCGAGCAGTTGCCAGGCAGCAGTGAGCAGTTACCAGGCAGCAGCGAGCAGTCGCCAGGCAGCAGAGAGCAGTCACCAGGCAGCAACAAGCAGTCGCCAGGCAGCAGCAGTGAGCAGTTACCAGGCAGCAGCGAGCAGTTACCAGGCAGCAGCGAGCAGTTACCAGGCAGCAGCAAGCAGTTACCAGGCAGCAGCAAGCAGTTAACATGTGGCAGTGAGCAGTTACCAGGCAGCTGTGAGCAGTTGTGAGAGTTTGAGAGGCATTTCACTGCCTATCAATAGTCCGTGGAAAAGAGGCCTGACACAGCTCGCTGCAGCTCAGGGTTGTCATTGGTCTGATTCTGACATGTACAAAATTAACTTCAAATCTGCATCAGGTGGAAATTATTACCGCAACCTCTCATTGCCCATTTGAGGCCTCTTTTCCCCGGACTGTTGATAGGCAGGGAAATGCCTCTCAAACACTCACAACTGCTCCCTGCTGCCTGGTAACTGATTGCCGAGTACACAGCTCAACAGTCCGTGGAAAAGAGGCCTGAGATGAGGAGCAGCAGAAGACTCCAGTGACCCTGGAAGGGGCAGAAATGCAGCTGGCACCTGGATGCAGGGTCACCCTGAGGTGCAAAGCAGCAGAGGGGAAAGTGCATCACCTATCTCTGCCTCATACAGTGAAGCATACAGTACACAATGACTATGCTGCACTGTAATTGTTATTGCAGTGTATTATGCCAATGCATTCCGCTGTACCACACTACTAACGCGCTGATGTGAACCATGTCATGTCAGAAAACGCACCCGTGTGAATGCAGCCTATCCACTGCCAGAGGTTTTCATTGGCTAACCTGAAAGCTGTGCATAAGTGGAGGTTCCTGTGTTAGGCCACGTAACGTGGCTCGCCGCAATGCACCACCTATGCCACGTTCACAGAGCCGATCGCTATGACGGCATGCGGGATCGTATTGCGCTGCAGTAACCGTGCGTTACTAATGGCAGTGACGCACAGCTTTTATTGGCTGGATGTGACGCTGTTACATGAAACGCGACGCCCGCTGTCACCCTATCCTGAGGGCCGGTCTCTGCTGACCCCGCCTACATCTTGCAGGAGAGGCGAGAATCTGAATCGCTTAGGCCAGGAACCCACTAGAAAGCGCAAAACCCCATCACCATCGCTAGCGATTTCTGATAGCATTTTGCAAGCGATTTTGGGAGCGATTTCCCTGCTCCTCTACAATACATTACAATGGAAACGCTCCCAAAATGCTGTATGTCCTGCGATTGCCATTACCTTAATTGCAATCGCTCCAGGGGAATATGTCCCATCCATTTACATTGGCAGAGCGTTTAGGGAAATCGCTAGCGACTAAAAGCGCTCCCTAAACGCAGTGGTGGGCTTCAGGCCTGAGCCACGCACAGATATATGGATTGCGGTGCGTTCTGCGGGACTCTGTAGAGGAATGAGAATCGCTGCAGATTCCGGATGGATTCAGCCCCGGTGATAAGAGGCCCTTAGGAGGAGGCTGTATTTATCACTAATCAGGGCTGGGCTGAGATCGGCTGTGATAAGCATTTTATATCAGTCATTAAAGCATTGTCCACAATTCATATCACAATCACTGAAATTTCAGTTGCCATTTTTTGGATGAAACATCACACACTCAATCTGACCTTTCCAATTCTGAACACCTGCGGCCCAAGAGCTTACAGTTTAAGAAGTCATAATGAAGCCAGAGGACAGAAGAAGATGAATATTACTCTGCAATGGAAACTGAGGATATCTCCAGGGAAGGCTCTGAAAATCCAGGCCTATCCCCAGAGAGCAGGCCTGAGCCCTGACAGAGTGTGACCGGGCCCCCCAGACTGCTCGGGCCCCATACAGTGCAGGCCCATGCCCAGAGAGCAGGCCTGAGCCCTGACAGAGTGTGACCGGGCCCCCCAGACTGCTCGGGCCCCATACAGTGCAGGCCGATCCCCAGAGAGCAGGCCTGAGCCCTGACAGAGTGTGACTGGGCCCCCCAGACTGCTCGGGCCCCATACAGTGCAGGCCCATGCCCAGAGAGCAGGCCTGAGCTCTGACAGAGTGTGACGGGCCCCCCAGACTGCTCGGGCCCCATACAGTGCAGGCCGATCCCCAGAGAGCAGGCCTGAGCTCTGACAGAGTGTGACCGGGCCCCCCAGACTGCTCGGGCCCCATACAGTGCAGGCCGATTGTGACGCCGGGCGACGCCCAGTCGTCCGAGGATTCGCGGCCGATTGTCCGATCGCAACCGTGATCGGAAAACTGACATTCTTTATTTTTAAAATAGAAGTTTTTCCTTCCTGCCTTCCCCCCCCCCCCTTTTGCCATGAGGGCTGAATGGGCCTGCGTTAGCATATGGCTAAAGCAACCTGGTTTAGCAAGAAATCCTGTTAAGGCTCCCGGAAAAGCTCTGGTGACACTAATGTGCTAATTGGGCAGAGCTGAAATACCAACAGAGTCTATTCAACAGGGGAAGCTAGCACAGCATGAGGTCTATTGACACCTACATTCCTCCCAGTCTTGACGGCACCGACTAAACTGAGTATGGAATGCATGGTGTTGATAACTTTGTCACATTTTGCAAATACCATCCATGGGAGGAATATGAAAATTACATAATTTTGTTTCCCTAATTCTGTAGAATATGGTGATACTAGACATAGCCAGGTAACCCGAGCAGGGGCTGAGATATGAATAATGGGGTCCCCGTGCGCCCCAAATATTGCAAGTTTGATGTCCTATGAACGTGTATTCTCAGCCCAATCTGAATATGAAATCGGTTTGCATGTGCGACAAAACCCCGGCGGGGTATGAAATTGGACATATTTTGTGGATGGCTGGAAGTTCCTCCCCTGAGAACTCACTGCCTGACACGCCCCTGGGCTGAGCTTGAGACTCCGCCCAGAAATGTCAGTGCTCAAAACTGATTGCATGAGGACCCCCAGCCAATTCCCCCACTTTCCATCATACCGAAAAGACTGCCACTGCTTGGGGAAATAGCAGTGGCCATCTTGCAGGCGGAGCAACGGCCATGTGGTTCGGCCATATTGCGAACTAACTGCAACAAAGGAACTTTGTCTTTTCCCGAACTGACTTTCCACAGAATCATAAGTATTCGTTCTTTTTATCCCTTTTTCTTTTATGTACTGTGTTATCACTGTCTCTCATCGTTTAATTGTTCACGATTGTCTGTATATATTAATTATTTATATTGTAACAAATAAAGGCTTTTTAAAAGGTCTTTACCTCTCAGTAAAACCTTCTATTCAGTATACACAGACGAGACCTAAACTTCCGAAGGGACGCTACTGTTTTGATAGATAGATAGGAATTGCACAGTTTTAACCGGTTGTTTGTTTCACAGGTCTATAGCCAGTTAGCAGTTTTCTCTGGGCTGATAGAAAACAGAGATGGTGGCAAATCTACCCCTGGGTTGGAGTAAAAGTGTATTTTCGTAACCTCACAGGCTCCCTACTGCGTCGTGACGCTCAAACTCCGCCAATTCTACGCAGATTGCGTCCATAGCTCTCAATCTGTGTGCTAGAATCGGATCGGACGGTTTTGCGTGTTCACGGCCAGTGGGGCTCCTGTGACAGTGGTCGGCAGCGTTTGGGATCTGTGTGTGCTGATAGTATCTCAGGTAGGGCTATCGAATTAGCCCTATCGAGAAACGAACTAATTCGTTGGTAGTGACTGAGTGCAATATATTTTTCATATATACAGAGAGACTGTGTAACCAGTACCCCTCCCCTAAGTTTTCTTTTATTTGGCATGGAAATGTCCGGGAATTACAAGGTCATGGTCCTATCCGACCTGCAGAGTCTGTGCGAGGCGAGAGGCATGGACATCCGCGGCAAGAAACAGCAGGACCTGATAACGGACTTGTACCGATGGGATAGCCAGAATCTGCGGACGCTGGAGGTGTCCACTGTGGAGGACACCGGCTCATCTAACGCAAGTCGAGGGGAACCAGAGACTGAAGATCCTGTGCGTACCGAGGTTGAGCAACCCGCGGGCAATGCGGCAACAGATACGCAGGAGGCTGTCAGTGTGATCCCCGACCCCAGAACCCCTGAAAGTACTCGCCTGGAACCGGCCAGTACTGGACTGTCCAGTTATGTTGATCCAGTAATGCAGCAGGCATTGCAAAAGCTGATGGAAACTGATGTGGACAAGTACCTGCAGTACATGGCGGAGCAAAAGCGAGAGGAACGCCAATCTGCAGAGGCGCGGGAGAGACGACAGCATGAGCTGAACATGGCGAAAGTGCAGCAAGCCAGCCGGAGTTCAACGCCCAGCCTCCCTGCTGAAGGGACTGCCGCTCCAGTAAGTGCAAAATTTAAATTTGCTATTATCGAAAAAGACACTGACATTGACTTGTTTTTGAGGTCTTTCGAAAAGGCCTGCCGTCAGTATCGTCTGTCCCAAGACCAGTGGGCCAGACATCTGACACCCTTGCTGCGCTACAAAGCGCTTGATGCTTTCTCAGAGCTGCCTGTGGAAAAGGACAATGATTATACCGCTATAAAGGAGGCTATAATCACTAAGTACCAGCTGACGCCAGAAGCCTACCGGAAAAGGTTCAGGTCCTGGCAGAAAAAATCTACTGATTCTTATCAAGATGTGGTCAGCAGTCTGCTCACCACACTCCGCCAGTGGACGCTAGGCCTCACTAAAGGGTCTTACGGTGTCCTGGAGGACTTAATCGTCCTGGAGCAGTTTCTGAACATTTGCCCGGCTGATGTACGCCAGTTTGTGCTGGAGCGCCGACCGGCGTCAGCGACGGTCGCTGCAGACCTCGCTGAGACCTTTGCAACGACCAGGGTGCCGGAGACCCGCAGGACTGCCCCATCTAGCTGGAGAGGAGGTCAGTCCCACAATTTTGCAGACTCTCCTACCTCTGTGAGCCGTGCGCCCCAGAGGCCCTCCAGCGCAGCTGCTGCGTCCAGGCCTGCAGTAACAGAGGGCATCACCTGTCACTTTTGCCGCAAGCCCGGACACATGAAGTTTAACTGCCCGGAGCGGAGGCAGACCGCGCCAGCTCCTGCACCACCTACACCTCGCCCACGGCAACTGCCGCCAGCCAGCGCACCCCAGCCGGGAGCACCCAACAACGTCATGTTCGCAGGTGGGAGAGGGATCCACTCCGCTACGAGCAACCACCAGCTGGTTACAGTGAACGACCAGCTTGTTACCGGTTTCCGCGACACTGGAGCGGATGTCACCCTGGTGCGTGCGCACCTGGTCCCGACGGAAAATATCCTCCCTGACAAATACCTTACCCTCACTGGAGTGGGGGGCACTCTTTCTCGCATTCCCCAGGCTCGGGTGTCCATCGATTGGGGGGTGGGGGTTCAAGAGAAGGTTGTTGGGGTCCTGGACCAACTGCCGGTCCCAGTTTTGTTGGGGACCGACCTGGGCAAGCTTGTGTCCTATTATGAACCTGCCCCAAGCCCCTCAGACTGCCAGGAGGGAGACGGACTCTCCGCCCACACTAAGGTACTTTGCACCAAGGGGCAAGAACAGGGGGGAGGTGGGTTGAATGTGCCCAGTCCAGGGGTACCGAGTCCAATAGTACCTGTGTTTGATATACCGATTGTTTGTGATGAAAATGTTGTTGTACCTGTCACTGTAATTCATGCATGCAGCCAGGATGTGAGTAATGCCAGTATGTGCCAGTCTGAAGGTGTACCTGTACTGGCAGTAACACGCAGCCGCGCTGCTCAGAACCTGGGCTCAGAGCAGGTGGAAGAGGTTCCGGCCTCCTCCCCCTCCTCTGACCACAGGGATGGTAGCCTTCAGCCACTAACTGCATATGCCACGGGCCAGCTGGCTGAGAGCGAGAGTGCTGCATTTGTGCAAGCACTCCAGACTGACCCTAGCCTCGAGGCACTCAGAAGGCAGGCTTCGGAGCCCCTCACGAATGAAGATACCTTCAAGGTATATTGGGAAGGTGGTAAGCTGTACAGCGAGCCTGTACAGCCCACCGAAGGTGAAACAAGTGTGGGTACCAAGTTGCTTGTGGTACCCAGTGCCTTCCGGGGGCATGTGCTGAAGTCCGCACATGACATTCCCCTGGCAGGGCACTTGGGAATCCACAAGACACTTGACCGTATCCAGGGTCATTTCTACTGGCCCAGGATGCGGATCGATGTGACCAACTATTGCCGCTCATGTACTGTTTGCCAAAAGGTAAAACGGGCTGGGAACCCCCGCAAGGCTCCCTTGTGTCCACTGCCAATCATAGGTGAGCCCTTTCACAGAGTGGCAGTCGACATAATTGGACCATTGCCCACTCCCAGCAGCAGTGGCAAAAGGTACATCCTGACGGTGGTGGATTACGCCACCCGCTATCCTGAGGCCATGGCGCTTTCCTCCCTGAGGGCGGACAAGGTAGCAGACGCGCTACTTAACATTTTCTCCCGAGTCGGGTTCCTTGCGGAGATGCTCTCCGATCAGGGATCCCAGTTTATGTCCGAACTCATGGAGGCCCTGTGCAAAAAGATACACATGACGCACATTGTCTCCAGTCCCTACCACCCGCAGACCAATGGACTGTGTGAACGGTTCAACGGGACGCTGAAGCAAATGCTGACCACGTTTGTTGAGTCGCAAGGTGGGGACTGGGAACGATACCTGCCTCATCTGTTGTTTGCGTACAGGGAGGTGCCGCAGGAGTCAACCGGGTTTTCCCCGTTTGAACTCCTGTATGGGAGGAATGTCCGAGGACCCTTACAATTGATGCGGGAGACATGGGAGGGCAAGGGCGACCCCACTGATGTCTCCGTGGTCGATTACGTCCTCAAGTTCAGGGACAAAATGGAGTCCCTGTCCGCAGTAGTGACCAACAACCTGGCCCAGGCTCAGGCCAAACAAAAAGCATGGTACGACCGCACTGCTGGAGAGCGGTCATTTGATGTGGGTGACAAGGTATATGCCCTTCTTCCCGTGAGGCAGAACAAGCTGCAAGCAGCCTGGGAGGGGCCTTTTACTGTAGTGCAGCGGTTAAACCCTCTGACGTATCTAGTGAACATGGGGGGCAGGAAGCAGAAGAGCTTTCATGTAAACATGCTGAAGGCCCACCATGACAGGACCCAGTATGCGCTGCCAGTGTGCAGCCGGTTAGAGCAGGGAGAGGCAGACCCCCTGTTAGACCTGCTGGCTGACGTACGAGATGTGGACGGCGACCTAAACGTCAATCCACAGCTCGCCTCAGCCCAGCAAGAGCAGTTACAGAAGGTGCTGGGCCAGTACCAGCACACCTTCTCCGGTATCCCGGGGCGGACCAGTATGGCGGTGCATGGGGTAGATACAGGTACCCATCCCCCCATCAGGCAGTCCACTTACCGTGTCTCTCCCGAGGTACAGGCGGACATGCAGAAGGAGGTGAGGGAGATGCTGGAGTTAGGGGTGGTTCAAAAGTCCAGTAGTGCCTGGGCAGCCCCTGTTGTCCTGGTCCCCAAGAAGGACCAGACAACTCGGTTCTGCGTAGACTACAGGAAACTGAACGCCATCACCACTACAGACGCCTACCCCATGCCTCGCATTGATGAGCTGCTAGATACACTGGCATCAGCCAGGTACCTATCAATCATGGATCTGAGCCGGGGGTATTGGCAGATACCACTTGCACCTGACGCGAGGCAAAAGTCGGCCTTCATCACCCCTTTCGGCCTCTTCGAGTTCACGATGATGCCCTTTGGGATGAAGAACGCCCCCGCCACGTTTCAGCGGGCCGTGGACGACCTGCTAGAGGGAATGCAAGGGTTCGCTGTAGCGTATCTGGATGACATTGCGGTGTTCAGCCCCACCTGGGAAGAACACCTCAAACACCTGTCCCAGGTACTAGAGAGGCTGGCCATGGCCAATCTGACGGTTAAACCGAGTAAGTGTCAGATTGGCATGACCGAGGTGCAGTACTTAGGTCACCGGGTGGGGGGTAACACCCTGAAACCTGACACGGGAAAGGTGGACGCCATCCTGGCATGGCCTCGACCTATCACGAAAAAGCAGGTCCAGGCGTTCCTGGGGACCGCCGGCTACTATAGGAAATTTGTTCCCGCCTATAGTACACTGGCGAAGCCCCTGACCGATGCCACTAGCAAGAAGCACCCCAAGGTTGTTAGCTGGACCCCCGCTTGCGAGAATGCCTTCCAGGCCTTGAAGCAGGCCCTCGCAAGCGCCCCTGTGCTTCAGGCCCCAGACTTCAGTCGTCGGTTTGTGGTGCAAACCGATGCCTCTGACTACGGTCTCGGCGCAGTCCTCAGCCAGGTGGATGGAAAGGGGGATGAACACCCTATCCTCTACCTGAGCCGGAAGCTCCTGCCCCGAGAGGTAGCCTACTCCACAACTGAAAAGGAGTGCCTGGCGATCGTGTGGGCCCTACAGAAACTGCAGTCGTATCTGTACGGCCGCTCCTTCACGATCGTCACTGATCACAATCCCCTGAGTTGGCTAAACCGTACTGCTGGAACCAACGGCAAGCTCCTACGGTGGAGCCTGTCATTGCAGCAGTACGACTTTACGATCCAACACAAAGCAGGCAGCCGACACCAAAACGCTGATGGGCTGTCGCGGTGTCAGGGGGAACCCGACCCAACAGCGCCAATAGCTGCTACGGAAGGCGTCCTGTTGACACCTCCCTGAGCAGAGCTCGGGAAGGGGGAGGTGTGACGCCGGGCGACGCCCAGTCGTCCGAGGATTCGCGGCCGATTGTCCGATCGCAACCGTGATCGGAAAACTGACATTCTTTATTTTTAAAATAGAAGTTTTTCCTTCCTGCCTTCCCCCCCCCCTTTTGCCATGAGGGCTGAATGGGCCTGCGTTAGCATATGGCTAAAGCAACCTGGTTTAGCAAGAAATCCTGTTAAGGCTCCCGGAAAAGCTCTGGTGACACTAATGTGCTAATTGGGCAGAGCTGAAATACCAACAGAGTCTATTCAACAGGGGAAGCTAGCACAGCATGAGGTCTATTGACACCTACATTCCTCCCAGTCTTGACGGCACCGACTAAACTGAGTATGGAATGCATGGTGTTGATAACTTTGTCACATTTTGCAAATACCATCCATGGGAGGAATATGAAAATTACATAATTTTGTTTCCCTAATTCTGTAGAATATGGTGATACTAGACATAGCCAGGTAACCCGAGCAGGGGCTGAGATATGAATAATGGGGTCCCCGTGCGCCCCAAATATTGCAAGTTTGATGTCCTATGAACGTGTATTCTCAGCCCAATCTGAATATGAAATCGGTTTGCATGTGCGACAAAACCCCGGCGGGGTATGAAATTGGACATATTTTGTGGATGGCTGGAAGTTCCTCCCCTGAGAACTCACTGCCTGACACGCCCCTGGGCTGAGCTTGAGACTCCGCCCAGAAATGTCAGTGCTCAAAACTGATTGCATGAGGACCCCCAGCCAATTCCCCCACTTTCCATCATACCGAAAAGACTGCCACTGCTTGGGGAAATAGCAGTGGCCATCTTGCAGGCGGAGCAACGGCCATGTGGTTCGGCCATATTGCGAACTAACTGCAACAAAGGAACTTTGTCTTTTCCCGAACGGACTTTCCACAGAATCATAAGTATTCGTTCTTTTTATCCCTTTTTCTTTTATGTACTGTGTTATCACTGTCTCTCATCGTTTAATTGTTCACGATTGTCTGTATATATTAATTATTTATATTGTAACAAATAAAGGCTTTTTAAAAGGTCTTTACCTCTCAGTAAAACCTTCTATTCAGTATACACAGACGAGACCTAAACTTCCGAAGGGACGCTACTGTTTTGATAGATAGATAGGAATTGCACAGTTTTAACCGGTTGTTTGTTTCACAGGTCTATAGCCAGTTAGCAGTTTTCTCTGGGCTGATAGAAAACAGAGATGGTGGCAAATCTACCCCTGGGTTGGAGTAAAAGTGTATTTTCGTAACCTCACAGGCTCCCTACTGCGTCGTGACGCTCAAACTCCGCCAATTCTACGCAGATTGCGTCCATAGCTCTCAATCTGTGTGCTAGAATCGGATCGGACGGTTTTGCGTGTTCACGGCCAGTGGGGCTCCTGTGACACCGATCCCCAGAGAGCAGGCCTGAGCTCTGACAGAGTGTGACCGGGCCCCCCAGACTGCTCGGGCCCCATACAGTGCAGGCCGATCCCCAGAGAGCAGGCCTGAGCTCTGACAGAGTGTGACCGGGCCCCCAGACTACTCGGGCCCCATACAGTGCAGGCCGATCCCCAGAGATCAGGAGCGAGCCCTGACAGGGGCCCCTGTTTTATCCAGCAGACACGGTCCTGGCCACTACAATGCATGCTGGGAGATGTAGTACATTAATGTGATCACAGGAGATGTAGTCACATTAATATACTACATCTCCCAGCATGCAATGTAGTGACCAGGGTGACACTTCCACCGCTGCTATGAGCTGCATGGAGTCCAGGCTCATATAAATAACTAGTAGACCTAAAAACGGGCTCTAGGTCTGTGTTTCAAGTCGCGCGCGCTCCACCCACCGCCGCGCGCACCCGCTGCACAGCCGGCCGCTCGGCTCCCTGTCCGTCCTCCTGTCTCTGTGTGAGGCTGGGTCCGTGCTGTGCACATGTGCACTAGCAGAAGGCATGGACAACGCTACACAGAGACAGGTGTACGCAGGGACATAGAGGTTTTCTTATATAGGATGTTCAGATGTAAGGCCCAGTGCACACCAAACACCGCTAGCAGATCTGCTAACGCTACAGGTTTTTGGAGCAGATTTCAGAGCGATTCTAGGCATGTGTAGAGAGGTTTTCTAAACATGCTTAGCAGTTTTGGAGCGTTTTTGGTGTCGCAGATTTCATATGTTGTTACAGTAAAGCTGTTACTGAACAGCTACTGTAAGAAAACCGCCTGGAAAGCTGCTCTGATCTAGCGTTTTTCACAGCGGTTTTCCACTTTCCTATACTTTACATTGAGGCAGAAACGCCTCAGAAATCTAAAAAATGCTGCAGCCCCCGAGTTTGTGTTTTTGGAAAAAACGAGGCGCTCTGGTGAGCACCATCCCATTCACTTTCATTAGCCACGCGGTTTTTCCCCCTGCAAGCGTTTTTTAAAAACGCTTATGAACCGCTCCGGTGTGCACCAGCCCTAAGGGTGCGCGCGCACACACACACACACACACACACACACACATATATATATGCACACACACACACATATACGCACACACACACACACATATATATATGCACACACACACACACACACATACACACACACACACACACACGCACACACACACATATATATATATATGCACACACTCACACACACACACACACACACACACACACACACACACACACATACATATTTACACACACACACACACACACACATATATATATACGCACACACACACACACACACACACACATATATATACACACACACACACACACACACACACACACACACACACACACACACACACATACATATTTACACACACACACACACACACACACACACATATATACGCACATACGCACATACACACACACACACACACACACACACACACACATATATACGCACATACGCACATACATACACACACACACACACACACACACACACACACATATATATATACGCACATACGCACATACATACACACACACACACACACACACACACACACACACATATATATACGCACATACGCACATACATACACACACACACACACACTCACACACACTGTACACACACACACACACACACACAACACACTCTTGATTGGTTGATTTTACCACCTCCATGTAGCATTAGGGTAACAGGTTTAGAATATGAGCAAATTGGGTAGGTAATCTCTCATGGGAGATGTAAAATTGGGAGATAACTGGGCCAATGCTATCTGAATGTGTGTGCGCACCCTATGCAGCTAAGCAATGTTCCCGTCATTACAGCAGCTCAGCAGCTAAATAAGGCCCCGTTCACACTTGCGTTTTGGCATGCAAACGGACCGGATCGGATCAGGACCCGGATCGGAACCGTATGGTTCTGATCCGGATCCGGTCCGTTTGCATCAGGAATGTATCAGGCTGCCATCCGGATCCGTGTGGTAAAAACAGCGAAATTACTAATAAAATTGTTGGGGTCAGCAGACGGTGCACCTGTAGAATCAGGTCCTCCGCTGTTTAGGCCTCACCTCCACCTCCGACATACTGCCAAACAGCTCCAGCACTTTAGTCACTGCTGCTCCACTGCTGCCCATGTGTCCCCATCCGAAATGGCCGCTAGAATACGCATAGGAAGTGGGGTAGAACGTCCGGTGTTTGTATCCTGTGTGTTCTGTGCTTCCGTTCCCCATAGGTTTCTATTTCCGGATGGTGCAGTCAGGCTCCGGTCCGGGTGCGTCGGCCGGATGATCCGGACCGAAAAATAGCGCATGTTGGAAAAGTGTCCGGAGTCCGGCTCCGATCCGGCTCCGTACTGTACGGAACGTACGCGTCTGAACGTCCGCATAGCCTTTGCATTGCTATGCGGAACGTACGTTCCGTTTGTACAGTATACGGTCCGGATCAGATCAGGACAGGAAACGCTAATGTGAACCAGGCCTACGTAATTCAATAAGAAAATCAGAATTGCATCAGAGTACAACTAGCAGGGAGAACAGATATACAGTATATGCACTCAGGACTCACCAATCTGAACCAAAAGCTAACTGCGGCAGATTTATCACAAGCAAATGAAAAGAGCAGCAGAGACAGAGCAATTGTTTCCCCTTCATTGTGCAGGCACTTGGGTTCATACATCTGCCCCAACGGGCTCTATTCACAAAGGGCAGGTGGGTAAAATCATTGTCTTCAGTACAATGCCTCATCCGGTAATTTACACTTTTCTCCAAATTCACAAAAGTGTTCCCCCATGAGGCAGAAGTTCGGTAATTCACCTCACTAGTCGGTAATGTTTATTTTCTGTGCAATGGTGAGTTTAGTGAACTGGAATGTGGGAAGGTGATCGGTAAAATCAACAGTTTTCAGCATTACCGAATGTGCTGATGCTTTGTGAATAGAGCCCAATATGTCCTGTTATATGCAGCAAACACATACCTGTCTCGCTGCCTGCCATGTGCTTCTGTGACTCCTCCCTCCAGCTTAGAGAACATGCCAGAATATCCTCCTCCATGTGTGCTGGATGGCTGTGGGTGCAGCTACACTGTCTCTCTCAGTCCATGTGCATCTCTGCCTGCCATGTGCTTCTGTGACTCCTCCCTCCAGCTTAGAGAACACCCCGGAACATCCTCCTCCATGTTTGCTGGATGGCTGTGGATGCAGCTACACTGTCTCTCTCAGTCCATGTGCTTCTCTGCCTGCCATGTGCTTCTGTGACTCCTCCCTCCAGCTTAGAGAACACCCCGGAACATCCTCCTCCATGTGTGCTGGATGGCTGTGGATGCAGCTACACTGTCAGCAGATCTTGTCCCATGTGGCCTGTGCTTCTCTGCTCCTCCCTCCAACCTAGAACATTCTCCAGCTCTTGTCCAATCACATATCCCCAGTCAGTAACAGACTAGAGATGGGAAGTTCGGATCTTTTCAATGATCCGGATGATTCGAATCGGATCATTGAAGAGATCCGGATCTTTGATCCGAATCTCGGATCATTTTACTGCCGGAAGCATTCGGGGGTGAAATGAACAGCAGGACAGGTCTGTGGACAGAAGGGGAGGGGGGTGGACACACAGAGAAGGGGAGAAGATGGACAGAGGGCAGGGAGTGGACAGAGAAGGGAGGAGGGACGAGCAGAGAGCAGAAATGTTTGCACGTAATACCCACATGCTGAAGTCATATGCTTTACATATATTTCACCTATATCTTGGCAACAAGTAGGAGGCGCCCGGGGTGAGGAGTATGTGATACACAATGTAATTAGGCTACTATAGGTACTCCACAGGGTAGGTCCAACGATATAAGTAATATAAAAAGTAGTCCTACCTTATGGATAAGAAATTTAGTCGAGATTCAATTTAGGCAGATCAATTTAATAAGAGCACTTTAGACAACACGTTTCACGGCCTCAGCCGCTTCCTCAGGTCAATACAGTGCCTGAAGTGAGTAGTGTCCGAGTACACTACTCACTTCAGGCACTGTATTGACCTGAGGAAGCGGCTGAGGCCATGAAACGCGTTGTCTAAAGTGCTCTTATTAAATTGATCTGCCTAAATTGAATCTCGACTAAATTTCTTATCCATAAGGTAGGACTACTTTTTATATTACTTATATCGTTGGACCTACCCTGTGGAGTACCTATAGTAGCCTAATTACATTGTGTATCACATACTCCTCACCCCGGGCGCCTCCTACTTGTTGCCAAGATTTTAGATACCCCTTTTTGGTAGAGGGGAGATTGAAATCGAGTCTCTCGATTTCACAATCACTTTTTGGAGCAGCGACCATCCAGAAACTAAAGGCCGAGTGGGGACGGTACTTCCCCACTTGCGAATACGAGTGGTTGCCTCTGCTGCAACCCATTTTTGTGAGTATAATATCTTAAGATCTAATACCATACACTGATATACTAACGTTATTGCACCAGATTGGGCTCCCGGATCTCTCTGTGTTTTTTCCTTCTACTACTTTACATTTCACCTATATGTTCATCTGTACACTTTGAAAGAAAAGGTCGCACAGTGAAAGAAAGCATTCCCAGAAGATAAGTGCAGCTGTTTAGTGCCGAGTGCAGGAGAATTATATTGCCTTTCAATCACAGTGCCTGCAAAGTTACTGAGCTGTGCTGAGCCAAAAGCTTCCAATGTGATCACTGTGCACAAATACGGAACAGACAGCCTATAATGAGCAGCACATTGCAGCCAGTATGTGTGCTCTACACATATCTGGCAGTGGCACCGATGTCCCCTCTCTCATCTACCTGTCCCTGCAAGGCTGCCTCCCATCCAACAGAGCGATCCATCTCTGCTCTGCTTCCAGGACCCCGCTGCCCGCTGAGAGGGGGCGTGTCGCTCCTGGCCCCGCCCCTTTTGCGATCCGAATCACTCATTTTGATGATTCGGATGATCGACTCATAAAATAGATTCGGATCAAAGATCCGAATCGTTCATGATCCGGACAACACTATAACAGACAGAGCTTTCCTCCCACCCCTCCCCTCTAAGGCCTGGTGCACACCAGAGGAGTTTTTCTGAGCGTTTTGAGTTTTTAAATCTGCTGCTAATGTTATCCTATGTGTCTGTGCACACTGGAGCAATGAGGTTTTGTAAAAATCCCCATAGCATTACATTGGGAAGAGCTTTTAGAGGTTTTAAAAGCTCTTCCCAAGGTAATGCTATGGGGTTTTTTACAAAACCTCATTGCTCCAGTGTGCACAGACACATAGGATAACATTAGCAGCAGATTTAAAAACTCAAAACGCTCAGAAAAACTCCTCTGGTGTGCACCAGGCCTAACAGAGCATGCCCCAGTAGAGATGGGAAGTTCGGATCTTTTCAATGATCCGGATGATTCGAATCGGATCATTGAAAAGATCCGGATCTTTGATCCGAATCTCGGATCATTTTACAAGGGAAGCATTCGGGGGTGAAATGACTAGCAGGACAGGAGAAGGGGAGGGGGGAGGACACACAGAGAAGGGGAGAAGATGGACAGAGGGCAGGGAGTGGACAGAGAAGGGAGGAGCAGAGAGCAGAAATGTTTGCACACAATACCCACATGCTGCAATCATATACTTTACATATATTTCACCTATATGTTCATCTGTGTACTTTCCATGCAAACGTCGCACAGTGACAGAAAGCATTCCCCAAAGCAGTCCCAGAAGTGAAGTGCAGCTGTTTAGAGAAGTGCAGGAGGATCATATTGCGCTGCAATCACAGTGCCTGCCCTGTCCTAGCCCAGCATGCTGCCTGTAACGTTACTGAGCTGAGCCAAAAGCTTCCAATGTGATCACTGTGCACAACTACGGAACAGACAGCCTGTAATGAGCAGCATATTATAGCCAGTATGTGTGCTCTCTACACATATCTGTCCCTGCAAGGCTGCCTCCCATCCAACTGAGCGATCCATTTCTGCTCTGCATCCAGGACCCCGCTGCCCGCTGAGAGGGGGGTGTGCCGATCCTGGCCCCGCCCTCTTTGCGATCCGAATCACTCATTTTGATGATTCGGATGATTCGACTCACAAAAGAGATTCGGATCAAAGATCTGAATCGTTAATGATACGGACAACACTACTCAGTAGCACGGAACTGTGGGCTCCGCCCTACTGCACATAAGTGGCCATGCTTGCCCATCTCTTGTGCGCCCATGACTGCAAGGAGAAGAGCTGCGCGGCCCCGATGTGGAGAGGGGGCCGCACTCAGCAATGGGGGGGGGCTGTGCTCAGCATTGGACTTGCTTTAAAGGATATTGGAGCTAACATACATTTTAAACATTGGGGGGTGAAGCAGTCCTCATGCCCACCGCCCCCCATTCTCCTCCAACCCCCCTCAGCCTCTCCCTGGCCGTACTGCACAGGCTCTGCCTCCGTGACAGCACGTCTGTAGCCAGGAGAGCTCTGCGCACGCTCACAATGTCAATCATGATGTCATGCACATGCGCAGAGCGCTCCTGGCTGCAGGCACACAATGGGCTCTATTCACAATGAGGCAAGCGGTAAAGGATTTTTTACCGCAAATATAACCGCCAGCGGTAATCCGCATTTTTTCCACATTCACTAAAATTTTCCGCATGCGGTAAAAAAAGTGCGGAAACAGCCATTAAACGTGCGATGAAAACGTTGCATGAAAAATTGTTCCAAAAAAAATTTCAAAGTCCAGCAAGCACAGCACTTAAAGAGAACCTGTACTGAGTAAAAATATTTTTTAAAATAAACACATGAGGTAACTTCAAATGAACATTACATAGTTACCTTGCCATCAGTTCCTCTCAGAAGCTCACCATTTTCTTCTGACAATAATCCCTTCCAGTTCTGACAATATTTTGTCAGATCTGAAATATATCAGTTGCTGTCAGTTATAGCTGAGAGGAAAACTGATGTACCAGGTAATGTCCATGTTTCCCTATGGCTCAAGTGGGCGATGTTACAGTTTAACTGTGTGCTGACCAGAAAGCTGTTATGGGGTAATGGCTATTTTCAAAATGGAGGACGGAAAATTCCCTTGATTATAGTGAACAAATAGGACGCGGGACAGGAGAAAGACACTGAGGAGTAGACTACATGGAAGGTAAGTATGACTTGTGTATGCTTATTTTGACTTTTATTTTCAGTACAGGTTTTCTTTAAGCATTCTGCTCCCAGCATCCATCACAGATATTGGGAAGCAAGAGATCCAGAATTGTCTTATGCTGCCTTTCACTTCCCACAACCCCACCCGCACCTGCAATAACAATCAATACGGGTACCGACCCAATGCAGGTCTCTAGCATACAGGGCTACTGGCAGCGCCCCCTGGAGGCGGTCCTGGTGCTGCTGAGGAAGCATGTCGGCCATCCAGGCCTCATCCTCTCTGTCCTGCAATGCTTGGCAACCACAAACTCTTCAGGGAAAATGTCAGTTGGCAGCAGCTCTCCAGTGATTGGAGGAAAGTGACCATGTGACCTGTTTATAACTGAATTCCCCTACCAGGGTATACAGGAACCACTACTGGCAATTCTAGGTATACAGGAGCCCCCTAGTGGCAAATCTGGGTATACGGCAGCCCCCTAGTGGCAGTGTGGGCTATACAAGACCCTTTAGTGCAGTGCTGGATATTAGTGAGCACATAACTGCTAATTGCTAGGTGTTAGTATACAAGGGCCTTTAATGTCATTTCTGGTCATATATGGGCCTCTAGTGGAAATGTTGTGTGTATAGTAGACCTACTGGCAGTTTTAAGTATACAAAAATCACTAGTGTCAGTGTTGGTTTATTATAGTGAATAATCTAGCAGCAGTATTAGGTACACAGCAGCCCTTGGGGGCTATATTGGGCACACAGCAGCCCCTAGTGGTGGTATTGGGTACACAGCAGCCCCTAGTGGTGGTATTGGGTACACAGCAGCCCCTAGTGGTGGTATTGGGTACACAGCAGCCCCTAGTGGTGGCATTGGGTGCACAGCAGCCCCTAGTGCTGGTATTGGGTACACAGCAGCCCCTAGTGGTGGTATTGGGTACACAGCAGCCCCAAGTGGTGGTATTGGGTACACAGCAGCCCCTAGTGGTGGCATTGGGTGCACAGCAGCCCCTAGTGGTGGTATTGGGTACACAGCAGCCCCTAGTGGTGGTATTGGGTACACAGCAGCCCCTAGTGGTGGTATTGGGTACACAGCAGCCCCTAGTGGTGGTATTGGGTACGCAGTAGCCCCTAGTGGTGGTATTGGGTACACAGCAGCCCCTAGTGGTGGTATTGGGTACGCAATAGCCCCTAGTGGTGGTATTAGGTACACAGCAGCCCCTAGTGGTGGTATTGGGTACACAGCAGCCCCTAGTGGTGGTATTGGGTACACAGTAGCCCCTAGTGGTGGTATTGGGTACACAGCAGCCCCTAGTGGTGGCATTGGGTACACAGTAGCCCCTAGTGGTGGTATTGGGTACACAATAGCCCCTAGTGGTGGTATTGGGTACACAGTAGCCCCTAGTGGTGGTATTGGGTACACAGTAGCCCCTAGTGGTGGTATTGGATACCCACAGAAGCCACTATTTAGCTGGTTGCTTTAGAAGTGATACAAGGCTTCTCTGCTCCTTTATTTATAGGAGGTTGCCTTATCTTCCTATTCCTGATTAGGGTCAGCGCAGGAGAAGATGGTGATCAGCCAGGTAATGTCCCCCCAGACATCTTGCCTGCTCCTGGGGGCCCTGCTGCTCCTGTGTGGCCCCAAGCCTCAGCACTGCTGCTACAGCTGTATGACGACCTCGGAGGTGAGAGAGAGCCTGTGCCAGTATCTGCAGGCCAGCGGGAAGCTCGAGACGCCGGAGGCATGCGCGGAGGACTTCAGGAGGGGGTTTGAGCCGCTGAAACGCCTGGTGATACGTACGCTGCTGCTTCTCTATACCTCTTACATCCGCTCCATTCATGTCCATTCACTGGGGAGAAGCTCCGCTATACTAACCTGTCTGAGGCCTCCTCCACAAGCCTAACGTAACGGAGGGCAGAGGCGCCAAAAGAATAAAATCAAATATTAAAAAGTTTAAAAATTGCTTAGGAAGCAGTGGTGGACTCACCTCCTGTGAGCAGACACAACAAGCTGTGTATTCAAAGCAAAGCAGTTTTATTGGTACACTCCAGGGGGTATTTGCAACGCGTTTCGCAGGCTTAAACCCGCTTTATCAGGCAATAGTTAGTAGGAGTACATAACTGGGGACAAGAGGCACAATTGGTGTATATTCAGGCAAACCGCAAACATAGATAGTCAGATGGATAAATCAACAGCAACTTGAGTAATATGTATGGCCATAGTGTGATGACTGTTAGTGAAGGGTATATGTATGGGGTATATAAAGGAGGAAAAAGAAGTATGGGAGGTAGGGAGGAAGGGTGTGTTCAATGATGGATAGTAATAATAGGGGTATAGGAGACATGGGGAGGGAGGTGTGCTGCTAGGGGGAGAGCAGGTGGAAGGTTGGGGGGTATAGGTGATTAGAAGGAGCAATTGGGTAGTATTACCACCAGAGCGGGAGGGGAGAGAAAAACATTGCATAAGTGCGTTTAGGGTGATTTCTAAAGTCGCCAGCGCTTAGGCTACGTTTCCACTGTTGGGTGAAAATTTCGCCTGCAAAAAAAAGTATAAGATTTTTCTGCTTGGTGAAAATTTGCATGCAAATTTTTTACACATTTTATGTGAATTTTCATACGCGGAAATTTGCATTGGATGGATCTAAGGGCCTGTTTCCGCTAGATGCGTTGCTATGCAGTAACAGCTCCGAATCGCAATGCAAGGAAACTGCCACCACTTCATGTCAGTGGAGTACTTTCCATTGACGCAAATTTACCAACGCGATCCGGCGCGACGCGGGGGAAATCATGGATAGCATGCTGCAGTTTTCCGCAGCACGCATCTGATCCCCATAGTCGCCGATGGGAAACCGCAGGACGCCGCATCCGGTTGTATGGAAGACAGCCGGAAGTACCTGCGGAGGGATGCGCGGCGATCGCCTCACATCCACTGAGCTAGTACAAACTAGCCCTAATGTGAATTCTCACGCCTATACAAAGCATTGTACGCGACTCATACGCAATGTTTGAAAAAATGATGCAGGACCTCAGATTTTTTCATGCGTACGAAAATTCGCATCGAATGGAAACAGAGCCCCATTCACTAACATTAGTTGCCAAATCAATGCGATTATTCTGAGAGAAAAATCTGATACAAAACGCACAAGTGGAAACCAGGCCTTAAGAAAACTGAAACACTCATAGTGTGAACAAGCCCTAAGAGCGATTTTCTGAGCGCTTTGTGATGTGAGAAGCTCTTGCTAATGTAGTGCTATGCAGGGGTGAGCCTTAGGTGCCTGGCACCTGGGTGCAAGATTTTCTCTGGCGCCTATGGGAGTGGTTAAATAAACCGCACCCAACCACATAACCACACCCATGTCCTGCCTAATCACACCCACACCTTCCACCTCTTTACGCATGCATGTGGCCGGCCGACCACAAAATGCAATCTTATTGGCAGAAGTCGATTTCCACACAAATGCAATCTTATTGGCAGCAGATTTCTCCACAAATGCAATCTTAATGGAAGCAGATTTCCCCACAAATGCAATCTTATTGGCAGAAGTCGATTTCCCCACAAATGCAATCTTATTGGCAGAAGTAGATTTCCCCACAAATGCAATCTTATTGGCAGCAGATTTCTCCACAAATGCAATGAGAATTGGCAGCAGATTTACCCACAAATGCAATGAGAATTGGCAGCAGATTTCCCCACAAATGCAATGTTAATGGAAGCAGATTTCCCCACAAATGCAATGTTAATGGAAGCAGATTTCCCCACAAATGCAATCTTATTGGCAGAAGTCGATTTCCCCATAAATGCAATCTTATTATCAGCAGGTTTTCCCCACAAATGCAATCTTACTGGCAGGCAGCACAGCAATTCACTCACCTGATTCTCTGGGTGGAGGAGGATATAGGCAGTGGCTCTGCCTCTGGAGGAGGATATCGGCGGCACAGCACTCACACACTGCTGGGCCTGGCTCAGTCAGCCTGTCTGTCCTCCTCCTCCGTCTGTCTCCTCTGGTGGCACCAGGCTGTGTGATTACGGCGGCGGTCGGGCGCCACTAGGAGGAGCGGGCTGCGGGCACTCACTGTGCCAGGGTTGCCAACCTATTTTCAAATTTTTTAAGGACAAAATGCTCAAAAAAGCAAGACACCTCAAATTTTGGACGGTCAGGGGGTGGAGTTAGGGGTGGAGTCAGAAGCGCACTTTTAAGTACAGATGTTGGTGGGATTAAGCACTGGGCATTATTTTTTCAGTATTTATATAGCCCTTGCATCTTCTGCAGCACATTACAGAGTACATAGCCATGTCACTGACTGTCCTCAGAGGAGCTCACACTCTAATCCTACCATAGTCAAAGTCTAATGTCCTACCATATTATTATTATGTATTTATATAGCACTGACATCTCCTGCAGCACATTACAGAGTACATAGTCATGTCACTGACTGTCCTCAGAGGAGCTCACACTCTAATCCTACCATAGTCAAAGGCTAATGTCCTACCATATTATTATTATGTATTTATATAGCACTGACATCTTCTGCAGCACATTACAGAGTACATAGTCATGTCACTGACTGCCCTCAGAGGAGCTCACAATTTAATCCTACCATAGTCATAGTCTAATGTCCTACCATATTATTATTATTATGTATTTATATAGCACTGACATCTTCTGCAGCACATTACAGAGTACATAGTCATGTCATCGACTATCCTCAGAGGAGCTCACACTCTAATCCTACCATAGTCATAGTCTAATGTCCTACCATATTATTATTATGTATTTATATAGCACTGACATCTTCTGCAGCACATTACAGAGTACATAGTCATGTCACTGACTGTCCTCAGAGGAGCTCACACTCTAATCCTACCATAGTCATAGTCTAATGTCCTACCATATTATTATTATGTATTTATATAGCACTGACATCTTCTGCAGCACATTACAGAGTACATAGTCATGTCATCGACTATCCTCAGAGGAGATCACACTCTAATCCTACCATAGTCATAGTGCATTGACTGCAAGCCATAAAGGGGAAACCAACCTAGCCGCCTGGATTCTGTATCGGGACAAACAGTGGATTAGTGAAGAGCAGCAGGAGGACAGCGAGGGACCAACAAACCTATGGGGGCTGGAAGAAGCCCCAGGTAAGTGAAAAAAAAAACACAATTTATATTCACCTCTGGTATCTTCAAAAAAAGTTATATACTCACTTATGTAGAGGGATGGCTCTGGATCCTATAGAACCTACCATGTCCTCTCTTGGTGGAACTGTTCCAGCACTGTACCTCATTCTAATTTGCCACCTCTGGAAGCTCTCCTGTCCCTGAGTACTTCCAAAGACAAGCGGCTTCGTACTGCACACATGCGTAACATTCGCACATTACGGAACTGCCTGTCTTCTGAAGCACTTGTTAACAGGAAGGCTTCTGAAGGTAGCAAATTTGAATTAGGTACAGTGCTGGAACAACTCCACTGACAGAGGAGGACAGGGACAGTTCTATAGCAGAGCATGCCCTCTCTATATGAAAGTATGACTGTGGTCTCCCCTCCTGCAGTGCAGTCTTTTCCCAGCATTTCTCCTGTGTGGGAGACTGCTTGACAACACTACAGGACATGTGCTGCCGATGCCTGGGACATTTATGATCAAACTTAAGGAGGGAGAGCGAGAGCCAGGTCACCTTTCTGCTGCTGCCCAGAACATATACACATTCCTAGTTACAGTGCTCAGGATGCCTCTCTCTATCTCTCTGAGTGACTAGAGAGAGGCGGCATGAAGGTGAAAGAGAGGCTTACTTATTAGATGTACAGGGGGAGGAGGACGCTTAAATAGACTGACTGCAGTCTGGACGCTTGAGGAATCACAGCAGGGATTCTTAACTAATGGTACCTGTAATGCTAGCTGGCTGCACCGTGCACAGCCCCTTCACTGCTCCTTCTCAATCTCTCTCCTCGTCTCGTGGTGTCTGTGCTTGATTGTACATCATAGCAGGCTGCGTCTTTTTTCATTGGTAGGAGAGATGTGTCAGGCGACCATTGATTGGAGGAGCCCTGAGAGAGGGAGGACCCGGGATTTCATTGTCGTTGGAGCTCTGGAGGAGGGAAGAAGGGAGGGGGACATGCCGTTTGGACGGACGCTGTCCTGTAAATACGAACAGCTGATTTTGGGGGGCAAAAGTACTGACTGTACGGACGCTTGGCAATACTGCACTGTGCTGTGATGCTGTCTACTGGCAGCGCTGGCGCTTCTGATCTGTCCACGGGTCGGGTCGGGCGGGCAGCCGCAGCAGTCTCACACTCTGAGCTGTGGCTGCGCGTCATCGGCTTCGCTCCCCCCGGCTGCCTATTTCCTGATATTGGGCTGCGCTGACGTCTACGTGTGACGTCAGGCGCACAGTGTGTTGCTGGGAGTGGGGAGATGAATGATAGGAGGACTTCTTCTGCCCGTCCTTCCTTCTGTCGGACCCGCCGGGCGCCTGTAAGAGCAAGGCGCCTGGGTGCAATGCACCCGCAGCACCCGCCCAGGCGCGGCCCTGGTGCTATGGGTGTGATCACACTGGAGAGATGTGATTTTATACAAATCCCCCGTAGCAAATCACAAAGGCTTAGGGCCCTTTTACACTTAATCAGTTGCTCTCAGTTAAAACGGAAAGAAAACTGATTTTCAAAGTAATGCCCATGTTTTCCTATGGCACCTTTCACACTTAATGCATTTACCTGAAATCTTTGTCACAATGCACTGCTATGGAAAAAACGCGTACCAACGCGCACTAACGCACACCAACTGATTAAGTGTAAAAGGGGCCTAAGAGAGCACTTCTAGTGGGTTTCTGGCCTTATTCTGGGGTAGCTACACCTGGATCCAGAGGACTGACATGACTTTCTCTGGGGAAGTTACTGCTAGATCCAGAGGACTGACATGACTTACTCTGGGGAAGTTACTGCTGTATCCAGAGGACTGACATGACTTACTCTGGGGAAGTTACTGCTAGATCCAGAGGACTGACATGACTTACTCTGGGCCTGGGGCAGTTACTGCTGGATCCAGAGGACTGACATGACTTACTCTGGGGCAGTTACTGCTGGATCCAGAGGACTGACATGACTTACTCTAGGGCAGTTACTGCTGGATCCAGAGGACTGACATGACTTACTCTGGGGCAGTTACTGCTGGATCCAGAGGACTGACATGACTTACTCTGGGGCAGTTACTGCTGGATCCAGAGGACTGACATGACTTACTCTGGGGAAGTTACTGCTAGATCCAGAGGACTGACATGACTTACTCTGGGGAAGTTACTGCTAGATCCAGAGGACTGACATGACTTACTCTGGGGCAGTTACTGCTGGATCCAGAGGACTGACACAACTTACTCTGGGGAAGTTACTGCTGTATCCAGAGGACTGACATGACTTACTCTGGGGAAGTTACTGCTAGATCCAGAGGACTGACATGACTTACTCTGGGGAAGTTACTGCTAGATCCAGAGGACTGACATGACTTACTCTGGGGCAGTTACTGCTAGATCCAGAGGACTGACATGACTTACTCTGGGGCAGTTACTGCTGGATCCAGAGGACTAACACGACAGCCCGTCACAAACAGCAGCCTCCAGATTTCTCTTTTCAACTTTTGAAGGGAACCTGAGGGGAGAGGGATATGGAGGCTGACATTCATTTCCTTTTTAACAATGCACATTGCCTGGCTGTCCTGCTGATCCTCTGCCTCTAATACTTTTACCCATAGCCCCTGAACAAGCATGCAGCAGATCAGGTGTTTCTGGCATTATTGTCAGATCTGACTGGATTAGCTGCATGCTTGTTTCTGGTGTTATTCAGACACTACTGCAGCCAAATAGACTAGCAGGACAACCAGGTATTGTTTATCAGGAAATACATATGGCAGCCTCCATATCACTCTCACCTGGGGTTCACTTGAAGTTCATGCACACTTTTTTCATGTGCAACCAAAACTTGATTTATTAACTTATATGCATAAAAACAGTTTCCCACAATACAGTGCATACTGTAAATGAAGCGGAAATACATGTTTGTAGATCATTATCTGCTGTCATCCCCCAGTCAGCCTGGAGACACGTAGGCACACAGTACAGTGCTGGTCAGCAGGGGGCGTGGCTTCAGGTGACCATGTGACTAATCTCCAGGCTGTGAGCAGGCAGCATACATCAGTGAGGATCTATGAGGAGCAGTCAGTTTCCTTACTTTTCACAAGTCCATTCTATGCATGACCAAAGTAAAGTATTGCTGTATTGCATATATAGATGTATTCTAATAATAACAAGAGCTGTGTGCCTAATACTCCTACTTACTGCCTACAACAGCCTCCGAGCAGACGAGCTGGATAGAAGAATATCTGGAACAATTTGACCGGGAAGTGCGGCAAATCGACATCCTGTGTAAGTTTTCCCTCCATCCCCCATCTGCCTGCAGAGGCCGGCCATACTCTCCCCCTCCCCCGTCTGTCCGCAGAGGCCGGCCACACTCTCCCCCTCCCCCATCTGTCCGCAGAGGCCGGCCACACTCTCCTCCTCCCCCATCTGTCCGCAGAGGCCGGCCATACTATCCCCCTCCCCCATCTGTCCGCAGAGGCCGGCCATACTATCCCCCTCCCCCATCTGTCCACAGAGGCCGGCCACACTCTCCCCCTCCCCCATCTGTCCGCAGAGGCCGGCCATACTCTCCCCCTCCCCCATCTGTCCGCAGAGGCCGGCCACACTCTCCTCCTCTCCCATCTGTCCACAGAGGCCGGCCACACTCTCCTCCTCCCCCGTCTGTCTGCAGAGGCCGGCCATACTCTCCCCCTCCCCCGTCTGTCCGCATGGGCCGGCCACACTCTCCCCTCCCCTGTCTGTCCGCATGGACCGGCCACACTCTCCCCTCCCCCATCTGTCCGCAGAGGCCGGCCATACTATCCCCCTCCCCCATCTGTCCGCAGAGGCCGGCCATACTCTCCCCCTCCCCCGTCTGTCCGCAGAGGCCGGCCACACTCTCCCCCTCCTCCGTCTGTCCGCAGAGGCTGGCCACACTCTCCTCCTCCCCTGTCTGTCCGCAGAGGCCGGCCACACTCTCCCCTCCCCTGTCTGTCTGCAGAGGCCGGCCATACTCTCCCCTCCCCCGTCTGTCCGCATGGGCCGGCCACACTCTCCCCTCCCCTGTCTGTCCGCATGGACCGGCCACACTCTCCCCTCCCCTGTCTGTCCGCAGAGGCCGGCCATACTATCCCCCTCCCCCATCTGTCCGCAGAGGCCGGCCATACTCTCCCCCTCCCCCGTCTGTCCGCAGAGGCCGGCCACACTCTCCCCTCCCCTGTCTGTCCGCAGAGGCCGGCCATACTATCCCCCTCCCCCGTCTGTCCGCAGAGGCCGGCCATACTCTCCCCCTCCCCCTGCCCATCTGTCCGCAGAGGCCGGCCACACTCTCCTCCTCCCCCGTCTGTCCACAGAGGCCGGCCATACTCTCCTCCTCCCCCGTCTGTCCGCAGAGGCGGGCCACACTCTCCTCCTCCCTGTCTGTCCGCATGGGCCGGCCACACTCTCCCCTCCCCTGTCTGTCCGCATGGACCGGCCACACTCTCCCCTCCCCTGTCTGTCCGCAGAGGCCGGCCACACTCTCCCCTCCCCTGTCTGTCCGCAGAGGCCGGCCACACTCTCCCCTCCCCCGTCTGTCCGCAGAGGCCGGCCACACTCTCCTCCTCCCTATCTGTCCGCAGAGGCCGGCCACACTCTCCCCCTCCCCGTCTGTCCGCAGAGGCCGGCCACACTCTCCTCCTCCCCATCTGTCCGCAGAGGCCGGCCATACTCTCCTCCTCCCCATCTGTCTGCAGAGGCTGGCCACACTATCCCCCTCCCCCATCTGTCCGCAGAGGCTGGCCACACTCTCCCCCTCCCCGTCTGTCCGCAGAGGCCGGCCACACTCTCCTCCTCCCCCGTCTGTCCACAGAGGCTGGCCACACTCTCCTCCTCCCCCGTCTGTCCGCAGAGGCGGGCCACACTCTCCTCCTCCCTGTCTGTCCGCATGGGCCGGCCACACTCTCCCCTCCCCTGTCTGTCCGCATGGACCGGCCACACTCTCCCCTCCCCTGTCTGTCCGCAGAGGCCGGCCACACTCTCCCCTCCCCTGTCTGTCCGCAGAGGCCGGCCACACTCTCCCCTCCCCCATCTGTCCGCAGAGGCCGGCCACACTCTCCTCCTCCCTATCTGTCCGCAGAGGCCGGCCACACTCTCCCCCTCCCCGTCTGTCCGCAGAGGCCGGCCACACTCTCCTCCTCCCCATCTGTCCGCAGAGGCTGGCCACACTCTCCCCCTCCCCCGTCTGTCCGCAGAGGCCGGCCATACTCTCCTCCTCCCCATCTGTCTGCAGAGGCCGGCCACACTCTCCCCCTCCCCCATCTGTCCGCAGAGGCCGGCCACACTCTCCCCTCCCCCGTCTGTCCGCAGAGGCCGGCCATACTCTCCCCCTCCCCCGTCTGTCTGCAGAGGCCGGCCATACTCTCCCCCTCCCCCATCTGTCCGCAGGGGCTGGCCACACTCTCCCCTCCCCTGTCTGTCCGCAGAGGCCGGCCATACTCTCCCCCTCCCCCGTCTGTCTGCAGAGGCCGGCCATACTCTCCCCCTCCCCCATCTGTCCGCAGAGGCCGTCCACACTCTCCTCCTCCCCATCTGTCCGCAGAGGCTGGCCACACTCTCCCCCTCCCCCGTCTGTCCGCAGAGGCCGGCCATACTCTCCTCCTCCCCATCTGTCTGCAGAGGCCGGCCACACTCTCCCCCTCCCCCATCTGTCCGCAGAGGCCGGCCACACTCTCCCCTCCCCCGTCTGTCCGCAGAGGCCGGCCATACTCTCCCCCTCCCCCGTCTGTCTGCAGAGGCCGGCCATACTCTCCCCCTCCCCCATCTGTCCGCAGAGGCCGGCCACACTCTCCCCTCCCCCGTCTGTCCGCAGAGGCCGGCCATACTCTCCCCCTCCCCCGTCTGTCTGCAGAGGCCGGCCATACTCTCCCCCTCCCCCATCTGTCCGCAGGGGCTGGCCACACTCTCCTCCTCCCCCGTCTGTCCGCATGGGCCGGCCACACTCTCCCCTCCCCTGTCTGTCCGCAGAGGCCGGCCACACTCTCCCCTCCCCTGTCTGTCCGCAGAGGCCGGCCACACTCTCCCCTCCCCTGTCTGTCCGCAGAGGCCGGCCACACTCTCCCCTCCCCCGTCTGTCCGCAGAGGCCGGCCACACTCTCCCCCTCCCCGTCTGTCCGCAGAGGCCGGCCACACTCTCCTCCTCCCCATCTGTCCGCAGAGGCTGGCCACACTCTCCCCCTCCCCCGTCTGTCCGCAGAGGCCGGCCATACTCTCCTCCTCCCCATCTGTCTGCAGAGGCCGGCCACACTCTCCCCCTCCCCCATCTGTCCGCAGAGGCCGTCCATACTCTCCCCCTCCCCTGTCTGTCCGCAGAGGCGGGCCACACTCTCCTCCTCCTCCGTCTGTCCGCAAAGGCTGGCCACACTCTCCCCCTCCCCCATCTGTCCGCAGAGGCCGGCCATACTCTCCCCCTCCCCCATCTGTCCGCAGAGGCCGGCCACACTCTCCTCCTCCCTATCTGTCCGCAGAGGCCGGCCACACTCTCCCCCTCCCCGTCTGTCCGCAGAGGCCGGCCACACTCTCCTCCTCCCCATCTGTCCGCAGAGGCTGGCCACACTCTCCCTTTCCCCCATCTGTCCGCAGAGGCCGGCCATACTCTCCTCCTCCCCATCTGTCCGCAGAGGCCGGCCACACTCTCCCCCTCCCCGTCTGTCCGCAGAGGCCGGCCACACTCTCCTCCTCCCCATCTGTCCGCAGAGGCTGGCCATACTCTCCCTCTCCCCCATCTGTCCGCAGAGGCCGGCCATACTCTCCTCCTCCCCATCTGTCTGCAGAGGCTGGCCACACTATCCCCCTCCCCCATCTGTCCGCAGAGGCTGGCCACACTCTCCCCCTCCCCGTCTGTCCGCAGAGGCCGGCCACACTCTCCCCCTCCCCCATCTGTCTGCAGAGGCCGGCCACACTCTCCCCCTCCCCCGTCTGTCTGCAGAGGCCGGCCATACTCTCCCCCTCCCCCGTCTGTCCGCAGAGGCCGGCCATACTCTCCTCCTCCTCCGTCTGTCCGCAGAGGCGGGCCACACTCTCCTCCTCCTCCGTTTGTCCGCAGAGGCTGGCCACACTCTCCCCCTCCCCCATCTGTCCGCAGAGGCCGGCCATACTCTCCCCCTCCCCCATCTGTCCGCAGAGGCCGGCCACACTCTCCTCCTCCCTATCTGTCCGCAGAGGCCGGCCACACTCTCCTCCTCCCCATCTGTCCGCAGAGGCTGGCCATACTCTCCCTCTCCCCCATCTGTCCGCAGAGGCCGGCCATACTCTCCTCCTCCCCATCTGTCTGCAGAGGCTGGTCACACTATCCCCCTCCCCCATCTGTCCGCAGAGGCCGGCCACACTCTCCCCCTCCCCCATCTGTCTGCAGAGGCCGGCCACACTCTCCCCCTCCCCCATCTGTCCGCAGAGGCTGGCCACACTCTCCCCCTCCCCCGTCTGTCTGCAGAGGCAAGCCATACTCTCCCCCTCCCCCGTCTGTCCGCAGAGGCCGGCCATACTCTCCTCCTCCTCCGTCTGTCCGCAGAGGCGGGCCACACTCTCCTCCTCCTCCGTCTGTCCGCAGAGGCTGGCCACACTCTCCCCCTCCCCCATCTGTCCGCAGAGGCCGGCCATACTCTCCCCCTCCCCCATCTGTCCGCAGAGGCCGGCCACACTCTCCTCCTCCCTATCTGTCCGCAGAGGCCGGCCACACTCTCCCCCTCCCCGTCTGTCCGCAGAGGCCGGCCACACTCTCCTCCTCCCCATCTGTCCGCAGGGGCTGGCCATACTCTCCCTCTCCCCCATCTGTCCGCAGAGGCCGGCCATACTCTCCTCCTCCCCATCTGTCTGCAGAGGCTGGCCACACTATCCCCCTCCCCCATCTGTCCGCAGAGGCTGGCCACACTCTCCCCCTCCCCGTCTGTCCGCAGAGGCCGGCCACACTCTCCCCCTTCCCCATCTGTCTGCAGAGGCCGGCCACACTCTCCCCCTCCCCCATCTGTCCGCAGAGGCTGGCCACACTCTCCCCCTCCCCCGTCTGTCTGCAGAGGCCGGCCATACTCTCCCCCTCCCCCGTCTGTCCGCAGAGGCCGGCCATACTCTCCTCCTCCTCCGTCTGTCCGCAGAGGCGGGCCACACTCTCCTCCTCCTCCGTCTGTCCGCAGAGGCTGGCCACACTCTCCCCCTCCCCCATCTGTCCGCAGAGGCCGGCCATACTCTCCCCCTCCCCCATCTGTCCGCAGAGGCCGGCCACACTCTCCTCCTCCCTATCTGTCCGCAGAGGCTGGCCACACTCTCCCCCTCCCCCATCTGTCCGCAGAGGCCGGCCATACTCTCCCCCTCCCCCATCTGTCCGCAGAGGCCGGCCACACTCTCCTCCTCCCTATCTGTCCGCAGAGGCCGGCCACACTCTCCTCCTCCCCATCTGTCCGCAGGGGCCGGCCACACTCTCCCCCTCCCCCATCTGTCCGCAGAGGCTGGCCACACTCTCCCCCTCCCCGTCTGTCCGCAGAGGCCGGCCACACTCTCCCCCTCCCCCATCTGTCTGCAGAGGCCGGCCACACTCTCCCCCATCTGTCCGCAGAGGCTGGCCACACTCTCCCCCTCCCCCGTCTGTCCGCAGAGGCTGGCCACACTCTCCCCCTCCCCCGTCTGTCCGCAGAGGCCGGCCATACTCTCCCCCTCCCCCGTCTGTCCGCAGAGACCGGCCACACTCTCCCCCTCCCCCGTCTGTCCGCAGAGGCTGGCCATACTCTCCCCCTCCCTCGTCTGTCCGCAGAGGCCGGCCATACTATCCGCTATCAAGCTGCATGATTGTTTCTGGTGTGTGATTCAGACACTACTGCAGCCAGAGAGATCAGCAGGGCTGCCAGGCAACTGGTATTGTTTATCAGGAAATACATATGGCAGCCGCCATATTCTTCTCACCTCAGGTGTGCTTTGAAGAGTTACGCATTACTAACGTGTGTTGTGTGCAATAAGCCTACAGATACTCCCAGAATTTTTTCCTATTTTCCTGTGTTTGAAGTCCTTTCCTTTGAATTCAATGGGAAGATGAAATCAAACGCTGCTCAGATCAAATGATCTTCAAATGCAAATTAAGCACTTTTCAGAAGCGAATGCTTAGCCTGTTCTACTGAAATCCAAACACAAGCGGCTAAATGTCCATCTCCGTCCATCTGTTGTATATAGTGCCTCCAGAATTATGGAACCAGGTGTTAGAGAAGAAGATAGCGAAATATGTCAGCAGCGTGAAGGACATCGTGTCACGTAAGTAAAACAGAAGCAAACGTAAATTATCTGATCCAACTCCTCCCCTCCCCCAAGAAAAAGTACACACTCCAGAACGGTGCCCACCCCTGGACTGCATTGTCCGTTCCCCCCCTCATGCCTCTGTGTATTCGTCCTGTACTAGGCCGCGACTAGTAGCGGTCAGGACCGAACAGAAGGTATATGCCGCGTGCATGCGCAGTTAGTTGCTTGCAGATTAGTAGCTATGGGTGGGGGGGGGGGGGGAGGCAAGAGGTACATCTGTCCCTGGGCGCTGCATTTTGGGGGCGCAGTTACAGGTTTCACTTTCCGTTAGAGAGTCTATGAAAGACGGTTGAAGGATCCAATCTCCTCCCCGCTTCCTCCTGCTGTCTGCCCCGGAGTTTTGTCTCATCTCCCTGCTGTAATCAGCACTTGCCATGTTTGCATCAGCAAAGTAGATCACGTGTATTTCTGCGTATCTCCCAACCCCCTAATGCCCGGTACACACCATGCAATTTCCTGCCAGATGGATGGGACAATCATTTCCGGCATGTCCGATCTGCTACGGATGGAGAACAGGATCGATTTTGTGCAGCGCCGATCTGAAAATCGATCCTGTTCTTAATCAGGTGTGGATCAGACATGCAGGAAATTATTCTAAAACTCAAACATCTCTGGGAAGCATGATGGACCTCCTTATGGTTCACAGCTTGTCACCAGGGGGCGCAAGGACTGACTTTGTCCCTGGGTGCTGAATACTGCTAGCTACACCTCTGGTTGCTGGTGGCTGGATCCTTATCTCAGCGCACACGCTCACAGCGGTCTCAGCAGTGCAGGAGCGGACAGAGCGGCCACCAGGGGGGCGCAAGGACTGACTTTGTCCCTGGGTGCTGAATACTGCTAGCTACGCCTCTGGTTGCTGGTGGCTGGATCCTTATCTCAGCGCACGCGCTCACAGCGGTCTCAGCAGTGCAGGAGCGGACAGAGCGGCCACCAGGGGGCGCAGGAACTGACTTTGTCCCCGGGTGCTGAATACTGCTAGCTACACCTCTGGTTGCTGGTGGCTGGATCCTTATCTCAGCGCACGCGCTCACAGCGGTCTCAGCAGTGCAGGAGCGGACAGAGCGGCCACCAGGGGGCGCAGGAACTGACTTTGTCCCCGGGTGCTGAATACCGCTAGCTACACCTCTGGTTGCTGGTGGCTGGATCCTTATCTCAGCGCACGCGCTCACAGCGGTCTCAGCAGTGCAGGAGCGGACAGAGCGGCCACCAGGGGGGCGCAAGGACTGACTTTGTCCCTGGGTGCTGAATACTGCTAGCTACGCCTCTGGTTGCTGGTGGCTGGATCCTTATCTCAGCGCACGCGCTCACAGCGGTCTCAGCAGTGCAGGAGCGGACAGAGCGGCCACCAGGGGGCGCAGGAACTGACTTTGTCCCCGGGTGCTGAATACTGCTAGCTACACCTCTGGTTGCTGGTGGCTGGATCCTTATCTCAGCGCACGCGCTCACAGCGGTCTCAGCAGTGCAGGAGCGGACAGAGCGGTCACCAGGGGGGCGCAAGGACTGACTTTGTCCCTGGGTGCTGAATACCACTAGCTACACCTCTGGTTGCTGGTGGCTGGATCCTTATCTCAGCGCACGCGCTCACAGCGGTCTCAGCAGTGCAGGAGCGGACAGAGCGGCCACCAGGGGGCGCAAGGACTGACTTTGTCCCCGGGTGCTGAATACCGCTAGCTACACCTCTGGTTGCTGGTGGCTGGATCCTTATCTCAGCGCACACGCTCACAGCGGTCTCAGCAGTGCAGGAGCGGACAGAGCGGCCACCAGGGGGCGCAGGAACTGACTTTGTCCCCGGGTGCTGAATACCGCTAGCTACGCCTCTGGTTGCTGGTGGCTGGATCCTTATCTCAGCGCACGCGCTCACAGCGGTCTCAGCAGTGCAGGAGCGGACAGAGCGGCCACCAGGGGGCGCAGGAACTGACTTTGTCCCCGGGTGCTGAATACCGCTAGCTACACCTCTGGTTGCTGGTGGCTGGATCCGTATATCAGCGCACGCGCTCACAGCGGTCTCAACAGTGCAGGAGCGGACAGAGCGGCCACCAGGGGGCGCAAACACTGACTGTCACCGGGTGCTGAATACCGCTAGCTACGCCTCTGGTTGCTGGTGGCTGGATCCTTATCTCAGCGCACACGCTCACAGCAGTCTCAGCAGTGCAGGAGCGGACAGAGCGGCCACCAGGGGGCGCAAACACTGACTGTCACCGGGTGCTGAATACCGCTAGCTACGCCTCTGGTTGCTGGATCCTTATCTCAGCGCACGCGCTCACAGCGGTCTCAGCAGTGCAGGAGCGGACAGAGCGGCCACCAGGGGGCGCAAGGACTGACTTTGTCCCTGGGTGCTGAATACTGCTAGCTACACCTCTGGTTGCTGGTGGCTGGATCCTTATCTCAGCGCACGCGCTCACAGCGGTCTCAGCAGTGCAGGAGCGGACAGAGCGGTCACCAGGGGGCGCAAGGACTGACTTTGTCCCTGGGTGCTGAATACTGCTAGCTACACCTCTGGTTGCTGGTGGCTGGATCCTTATCTCAGCGCACACGCTCACAGCGGTCTCAGCAGTGCAGGAGCGGACAGAGCGGTCACCAGGGGGCGCAAGGACTGACTTTGTCCCTGGGTGCTGAATACCGCTAGCTACACCTCTGGTTGCTGGTGGCTGGATCCTTATCTCAGCGCACGCGCTCACAGCAGTCTCAGCAGTGCAGGAGCGGACAGAGCGGTCACCAGGGGGGCGCAAGGACTGACTTTGTCCCTGGGTGCTGAATACTGCTAGCTACACCTCTGGTTGCTGGTGGCTGGATCCTTATCTCAGCGCACGCGCTCACAGCAGTCTCAGCAGTGCAGGAGCGGACAGAGCGGCCACCAGGGGGGCGCAAGGACTGACTTTGTCCCTGGGTGCTGAATACCGCTAGCTACACCTCTGGTTGCTGGTGGCTGGATCCTTATCTCAGCGCACGCGCTCACAGCGGTCTCAGCAGTGCAGTAGCGGACAGAGCGGCCACCAGGGGGCGCAAGGACTGACTTTATCCCCGGGTGCTGAATACTGCTAGCTACACCTCTGGTTGCTGGTGGCTGGATCCTTATCTCAGCGCACGCGCTCACAGCGGTCTCAGCAGTGCAGGAGCGGACAGAGCGGCCACCAGGGGGCGCAAGGACTGACTTTATCCCCGGGTGCTGAATACTGCTAGCTACACCTCTGGTTGCTGGTGGCTGGATCCTTATCTCAGCGCACGCGCTCACAGCGGTCTCAGCAGTGCAGGAGCGGACAGAGCGGCCACAAGCAGCAAACACGCATGTATGAGGCGTACACCTTCTAACTCAAAGGTCCCGACCACTGCCAGTCGCAGCAAAAGACCTCCTCACCTCAGGGAAGAAACGATATAAAATCGTCCAGCCGGTGCTCAGCGTCTAGCAGGTACATCACCCCTGCACATCCATAGACAAGTAGCAAAAAGAAAGACACGGCACTCGGGAGCTGTGTGCAGCGACAAGCTGCATTGGAGCAAGCGATAGTACTACATGTTTCGGGCGGAACCCTTCCTCAGGTATGGAAGGGCTCTGCCCGAAACTGAGGAAGGGCTCTGCCCGAAACGTAGTGCTACCGCTTGCTCCAATACAGCTTGTCGCTGCACACAGCTCCCGAGTGCCGTGTCTTTTTCATTTTGGAACCACTACCAGTCAGGGCCTAGTAAAGGACAGCAGATATACAGAAGCATTAGGGGGGGGGGGAAACAGACACCGCAGTTCAGGGGTGGGAACCATTCTGGATGGAAGTGTACTCTGCTTTCTTCAATTCACTTCAGAAGGGGAAGAAGTATAAGGACACTATCTGGCGTAACGTGGCTGGCCCCACTGCTGCGCTCCACTTATAAGACGCTCACAGTGTGGCGCTGCCATGTGGTATAACGGGCTGCAGCATCATAATGCACTGCACTGTAGTGAAGCATATGTTTCATTGACTGCATGCTTCACTGTACCTCATGAAATGCGAGCATAACATGCAGCGCTGCTGTCCTGATCTGTTGTGATCATCCTGCCACAGGGAGCCCAATGCAATCTCCACTGTGAATATACCCTCAGTACAGGACCACTTTTATAGCGGGTGTCCCTAAAATGTCCCACCTATGGCATGACAGCAGCCAGTGACTTTATCCCCAACTCCTGTCCTGGTGACACATGTAACATTCTGCAATCTAACTGCGACCTATAAGAATACTGGATTCTCAACACCCCTCCCAGAAGCTATTAACCACTTCAGCCTGCAGTGGTTTTTCACATTATGCATCATTTCAGCGCTCCTCCCATTCATTCGCCAATAACTTTATCACTACTTATCAAAACAAAATGATCTATACATTGTTTTCTCTGCCACCAATTAGGCTTTCTTTGGGTGGTACAAAAGAATTGTTTTTTTCTAAATGCATTTTAACAGGAATATTAAGAAAAAATTGAGAGAATTTAATATTTCTCAGTTTTCGGCCATTATAGTTTTAAAATAATACATGCTACCATGATTAAAACCTATGTATTGTATTTGCCCATTTGTCCTGGTTATTACACCATTTAAATTATGTCCCTATCGCAATGTATGGAGCCAATATTTTATTTAAAAAAATAAAGGTGCATTTTTTCAGGTTTGCATTCATCACTATTTACAAGCTTATAATTTAAAAAAATAATAGTAATATACCCTCTTGATATGCATATTAAAAAAAAGTTCAGACCCTAAGGTAACTATTTTTTTTTTATTGTCATTTTTTTTTTATCAAAAGTTTTATTTGGGTATTTTGGGAGCGTATGGGAAGTAAGGAGTTAATTTTAAATATCTGTATGTTTCTTTTGTAAAATAAATGTATGTAAGTGTAATTTTACTATTTGGCCACAAGATGTCCTCGCACATTACTTTCTTTTGCATACTATTAGTACACTATACAGGAAGTAGAGGGTGGATGTGTTACTTCTCACATCACAATGACGCAGGCATCTCATTGATGCCGCGATCATTGACACGAGGACATAGATCAATGATTGGGAACTGCATTCTCATTAATTGATCTCCGGGCTGATGGGCGGCGACGAGTACCCCTGCAGGTGAACGCGCGATTGGCCGCGGTGACGGGTTTTTCATGGCCGTAGCTTCTATGTTCAGCATGCATTTTGGACATAAGAGCTACGTCTTAAAAACGAAACTGGTTAAAGGAAAACTTAAGTCAAATAAAAAAAATGATTTTTACTCACCTGGGGCATCCCTCAGCACCCCGAAGCTGGATGGTGCCCTCGCAGCCCCGCTCCGATCGTCCTGTCCCCGCCGGCGGCTACTTCCGGTTCGGCGACAGCCGCCGACAGGCTGGGAACGCGGCTGATTTTCCGCGTTCCCAGCCGCTGCTATCACCCTCTATGCTGCTATAGCGTATATATAGACGCTATAGCAGCATAGAGGGTGAAGTAGCCGCCGGCGGGGACAGGACGATCGGAGCGGGGCTGCGAGGGCACCATCCAGCTTCGGGGTGCTGAGGGATGCCCCAGGTGAGTAAATGTCATTTTTTTTATTTGACTTAAGTTTTCCTTTAAAGACTGGACTAGAATGTTTAGTAGAACTGCCATGATTTCCACTCCTTCCTCTTCCTCTCTGCCAGGGCATCCGGCTGATGCTTGTACGCCCCCTTGTGGTGAGTAAATGGATAACACATATACAGTGCCGATTACAACTAAATGTGAGTGGCAAAAATCAACAAATCAATTATTATTATTGATTTATAAAGCGCCCACATATTGCGTGGTGTTGTACAAAGTAACAAACAAACACGGGGTACAAAATATTACAGAAAATATACAAAATACAGAAGTGGTAATGACAGTGACAAAAGTAGCATGATGAATAAAATGTATAGCAAATTTCAAGACACAAAAGGGTGAGAGAGCTCTGCCCTTGCCATCAATAACCCAAACTATCCTGCAATCTATACAAGCTACCCCCAGACTATCCTGCCATCTATACAAGCTACCCCCAGACTATCCTGCCATCCATACATGCTACCCCCAGACTATCCTGCAATCTATACAAGCTACCCCCAGACTATCCTGCAATCTATACAAGCTACCCCCAGACTATCCTGCCATCTATACATGCTACCCCCAGACTATCCTGCAATCTATACATGCTACCCCCAGACTATCCTGCCATCTATACATGCTACCCCCAGACTATCCTGCCATCTATACATGCTACCCCCAGACTATCCTGCAATCTATACAAGCTACCCCCAGACTATCATGCAATCTATACATGCTACCCCCAGACTATCCTGCAATCTATACAAGCTACCCCCAGACTATCCTGTCATCTATACATGCTACCCCCAGACTATCCTGCCATCTATACATGCTACCCCCAGACTATCCTGCCATCTATACATGCTACCCCCAGACTATCCTGCCATCTATACATGCTACCCCCAGACTATCCTGCCATCTATACATGCTACCCCCAGACTATCCTGCCATCTATACATGCTACCCCCAGACTATCCTGCAATCTATACAAGCTACCCCCAGACTATCCTGCAATCTATACAAGCTACCCCCAGACTATCCTGCCATCTATACATGCTACCCCCAGACTATCCTGCCATCTATACATGCTACCCCCAGACTATCCTGCCATCTATACATGCTACCCCCAGACTATCCTGCCATCTATACATGCTACCCCCAGACTATCCTGCCATCTATACATGCTACCCCCAGACTATCCTGCCATCTATACAAGCTACCCCCAGACTATCCTGCAATCTATACATGCTACCCCCAGACTATCCTGCAATCTATACATGCTACCCCCAGACTATCCTGCCATCTATACATGCTACCCCCAGACTATCCTGCCATCTATACATGCTACCCCCAGACTATCCTGCCATACATGCTACCCCCAGACTATCCTGTCATCTATACATGCTACCCCCAGACTATCCTGTCATACATGCTACCCCAGACTATCCTGCAATCTATACAAGCTACCCCCAGACTATCCTGCCATCTATACAAGCTACCCCCAGACTATCCTGCCATACATGCTACCCCCAGACTATCCTGCCATCTATACATGCTACCCCCAGACTATCCTAATCCAGAGATTGCAAATGCAATTAACAAACCAGCCCAACTGTTCCGCACAGTGGAAAAATTTTGCAACCCGGCATGTCAAAAACTTAATATAGAGTCTTCAAAGGACCTCTGTGACCAATTTGCCCATTTCTTCACAGACAAAGTCTCCGCTATAAGGTCCGCCATCCAACTTACAGCATCTGAGCCTAATATAGTGCCGAAGACCATTAGCAGAGACAACGTAACACCTTGGTCAAACTTCAAAGAAATTGATGAAGAAGTCACATCAAGCATCCTCCTTCACGTCCGCCTTACTACCTGTGACCTAGATCCTGGCCCAACACAGTTCATGTTGAACTGCCCCGACCTGTTCGTACCGGTATTCCTCAAAATTGTTCACTGTTCTTTACAATCAGGGATATTTCCTGCTTTACGGAAGGAAGCAATCATCAGGCCTCTCCTCAAAAAACCCTCCCTGGACCCAGATGCAATGACCAGCTACAGACCTGTCTCTAACCTCCCCTTTCTGGGCAAGCTAATTGAAAAAGCTGTATACCTCCAGCTAGAAGCCAAAATCCTACAAAACAACAGTTATGACCCATTCCAGTCTGGCTTCAGGAAACACCACAGCACTGAAACTGCCCTCATCCAAATATGCAACCACCTGCTCATGGCAAGAGACAGAGGAGAGTGCTCGATCCTCATACTGCTAGACCTTTCTGCAGCCTTTGATACAGTTGACCATGACATCTTGATAAACAGGCTACAGGAATACTGCGGCATTGATGGCATAGTACTTCAGTGGTTCCAATCCTTCTTGAGTGGCAGAACCCACAAAGTGTCTATGGGGCCCTTCCTGTCCACCCCTGTATCACTTAAGTATGGGGTGCCCCAGGGCTCAATCCTCTCTCCCCTGCTTTTCACGATTTACATGTTACCGCTTGGAAAACTAATCCAAAAACATGGCCTGACATACCACTGCTATGCAGACGACACCCAACTATATCTTTCCTTCAAGCCTGGTGTGACAGACCCAACTCTAACTATAAACGCCTGCTTACGTGAACTACAGCAATGGATGAATGACAACTGGCTGAAACTAAATGCAGACAAAACTGAAGTCCTTCTGATTGGAGGGCAGAGCATGATAACAAAACAACTTAACTTGCAGTCTTCACCACTGGGAATAGGAGGCACGGATCTACGCAGCTCTGATCATGTGCGTAGCCTGGGAGTTCTAATTGATGGGGATTTAAACTTCAGAACCCACATCTCTGCTGTGGTGAAATCATCCTATTTTCACCTGAAGAACATCGCAAAAATCAAGCACCTCATCCCCCCAGAAGATCTGCCAACCTTAGTCCATGCCTTCATCACATCCCGACTGGACTACTGCAATGCTCTCTACACTGGCCTTCCAAAAAAGGTCTTGTACCGACTACAGCTGATACAGAATACTGCTGCCAGACTGCTAACCAACCAACCCCGTCACTGCCACATAACGCCAGTCCTGCACTCCCTTCACTGGCTACCTATAGAATGGAGGGTCCTATTCAAGATCGGCCTACTGACATTTAAATCCCTGAATAATCTAGGCCCTGGATACTTGAAAGATATGTTGCAGCTGCGTAGCAATCCCCGCATTCTCAGATCCACAGGTTCTAATAATCTAGTCATACCCAGAGTCCACTTGGAAACTTTTGGTCCCAGATCCTTCTGTCATGCTGCCCCTACGTTTTGGAACTCCTTACTCCAACAGATCAGGACAGCTCCATCCCTGGACGTGTTTAAATCCAGACTGAAAACCCACCTGTTCAGTTTGGCATTTGCAGAAATATAACTTTTGTTGTGTGAATACTTCATCCTACTACCAATTACTGAATCTGAGAGAGCCTAAGCGCTTTGAGTCCTATGGGCGAAAAGCGCTATAGAAATGTTATTGTATTGTATTGTATCCTGCAATCTATACAAGCTACCCCCAGACTATCCTGCCATACATTCATGCTACCCCCAGACTATCCTGCCATACATGCTACCCCAACACTATCCTGCCATACATGCTACCCCCAGACTATCCTGTCATCTATACATGCTACCCCAAACTATCCTGCCATCTATACATGCTACCCCCAGACTATCCTGCCATCTATACATGCTACCCCCAGACTATCCTGCCATCTATACATGCTACCCCCAGACTATCCTGTCATCTATACATGCTACCCCCAGACTATCCTGCCATCCATACATGCTACCCCCAGACTATCCTGCCATACATGCTACCCCCAGACTATCCTGCCATCCATACATGCTACCCCCAGACTATCCTGTCATACATGCTACCCCCAGACTATCCTGCCATCCATACATGCTACCCCCAGACTATCCTGTCATCTATACATGCTACCCCCAGACTATCCTGCCATCCATACATGCTACCCCCAGACTATCCTGCCATACATGCTACCCCCAGACTATCCTGTCATCTATACATGCTACCCCCAGACTATCCTGCCATCCATACATGCTACCCCCAGACTATCCTGCCATCTATACATGCTACCCCCAGACTATCCTGCCATCTATACATGCTACCCCCAGACTATCCTGCCATCCATACATGCTACCCCCAGACTATCCTGCCATCTATACATGCTACCCTATGGCTATCCTGCCATCCATACATGCTACCCCAGACTATCCTGCCATCTATACATGCTACCCCCAGACTATCCTGCCACACATGCTACCCCCAGACAATCCTGCCATCTATACATGCTACCCCCAGACTATCCTGCCATACATGCTACCCCCAGACTATTCTGCCATACATGCTACCCCCAGACTATCCTGCCATACATGCTACCCCCAGACTATCCTGTCATCTATACATGCTACCCCCAGACTATCCTGCCATCTATACATGCTACCCCCAGACTATCCTGCCATACATGCTATCCCCAGACTATCCTGCCATACATGCTACCCCCAGACTATCCTGCCATACATGCTACCCCCAGACTATCCTGCCACACATGCTACCCCCAGACTATCCTGCCATCCATACATGCTACCCCCAGACTATCCTGCTATACATGCTACCCCCAGACTATCCTGCCATCCATACATGCTACCCCCAGACTATCCTGCCATCTATACATGCTACCCCCAGACTATCCTGCCATCTATACATGCTACCCTATGGCTATCCTGCCATCCATACATGCTACCCCAGACTATCCTGCCATCTATACATGCTACCCCCAGACTATCCTGCCATCCATACATGCTACCCCCAGACTATCCTGCCACACATGCTACCCCCAGACAATCCTGCCATCTATACATGCTACCCCCAGACTATCCTGCCATACATGCTACCCCCAGACTATCCTGCCATACATGCTACCCCCAGACTATCCTGCCATACATGCTACCCCCAGACTATCCTGTCATCTATACATGCTACCCCCAGACTATCCTGCCATCTATACATGCTACCCCCAGACTATCCTGCCATACATGCTATCCCCAGACTATCCTGCCATACATGCTACCCCCAGACTATCCTGCCATACATGCTACCCCCAGACTATCCTGCCACACATGCTACCCCCAGACTATCCTGCCATCCATACATGCTACCCCCAGACTATCCTGCCATACATGCTACCCCCAGACTATCCTGCCATCCATACATGCTACCCCCAGACTATCCTGCTATACATGCTACCCTAAGACTATCCTGCCATCCATACATGCTACCCACAGACTATCCTGCTATACATGCTACCCCCAGACTATCCTGCCATCCATACATGCTACCCCCAGACTATCCTGCCATCCATACATGCTACCCCCAGACTATCCTGCCATACATGCTACCCCCAGACTATCCTGCCATCTAGTCATGGCTTTTAGTCATGAATAGAATCTTCAGATTCGCTCCTATTTGTAGCTATGGAGATTATTTGTCCTTCTTTCTTCTTTTTGTGTATTTTGTCCCCGCAGGCAACCAGAAAAATGCTCGGACTTTTAACTGCAGCGAATGTGAGTTTGTGGATTGTAACCTTCCCGTGGAATGTGGAAGTATGTGCCATATATTCACAGATAGCCGTACACACTGAGTAACAGCTATACTGTGCACCATATATTCCCCGATAGCCATACACACTGAGTAACAGCTATACTGTGCACCATATATTCACCGATGGCCGTACATACTGAGTAACAGCTATACTGTGCACCATATATTCACCGATAGCCATACACACTAAGTAACAGCTATACTGCGCTCCATATATTCACCGATAGCCGTACACACTGAGTAACAGCTATACTGCGCACCATATAGTCACCGATAGCCGTACACACTGAGTAACAGCTATACTGCGCACCATATAGTCACCGATAGCCGTACACACTGAGTAACAGCTATACTGCGCACCATATAGTCACCGATAGCCGTACACACTGAGTGACAGCTGTACTGCGCACCATATATTCACCGATAGCCGTACACACTGAGTAACAGCTATACTGCGCACCATATAGTCACCGATAGCCATACACACTGAGTAACAGCTATACTGTGCACCATATATTCACCGATAGCCATACACACTGAGTAACAGCTATACTGCGCTCCATATATTCACCGATAGCCGTACACACTGAGTAACAGCTATACTGCGCACCATATAGTCACCGATAGCCATACACACTGAGTAACAGCTATACTGTGCACCATATATTCACCGATAGCCGTACACACTGAGTAACAGCTATACTGTGTATACAATAGACTTTCTACACATGATTCATCTGTCTTGGTCCCTTTGTCAATCACCGCCCACATGCTGACAGCAAAGCTGGATTTATCTGTCTCTAACAGCTATACTGTGCACCATATATTCACCGATAGCCGTACACACTGAGTAACAGCTGTACTGTGCACCATATATTCACCGATAGCCGTACACACTGAGTAACAGCTATACTGTGCACCATATATTCACCGATAGCCGTACACACTGAGTAACAGCTATACTGTGCACCATATATTCACCGATAGCCATACACACTGAGTAACAGCTATACTGTGCACCATATATTCACCGATAGCCATACACACTGAGTAACAGCTATACTGTGCACCATATATTCACCGATAGCCGTACACACTGAGTAACAGCTATACTGTGCACCATATATTCACCGATAGCCATACACACTGAGTAACAGCTATACTGTGCACCATATATTCACCGATAGCCATACACACTGAGTAACAGCTATACTGTGCACCATATAGTCACCGATAGCCGTACACACTGAGTAACAGCTATACTGTGCACCATATATTCACCGATAGCCATACACACTGAGTAACAGCTATACTGTGCACCATATAGTCACCGATAGCCGTACACACTGAGTAACGGCTATACTGTGCACCATATATTCACCGATAGCCGTACACACCGAGTAACAGCTATACTGTGCACCATATATTCACCGATAGCCGTACACACTGAGTAACAGCTATACTGTGCACCATATATTCAGCAATAGCCGTACACACTGAGTAACAGCTATACTGTGCACCATATATACACCGATAGCCGTACACACTGAGTAACAGCTGTACTGTGCACCATATCTTCACCGATAGCCGTACACACTGAGTAACAGCTAAACTGCGCACCATATATTCACCAATAGCCGTACACACTGAGTAACAGCTATACTGCGCACCATATATTCACCGATAGCCGTACACACTGAGTAACAGCTATACTGCGCACCATATATTCACCGATAGCCGTACACACTGAGTAACCGCTATACTGTGCACCATATATGCACCGATAGCCATACACACTGAGTAACAGCTATACTGTGCACCATATATTCACCAATAGCCATACACAATGAGTAACAGCTACACTGTGCACCATATATTCACCACCGATAGCCGTACACACTGAGTAACAGCTGTACTGTGCACCATATATTCACCGATAGCCGTACACACTGAGTAACAGCTATACTGTGCACCATATATTCACCAATAGCCATACACACTGAGTAACAGCTATACTGTGCACCATATAGTCACCGATAGCCATACACTCTGAGTAACAGCTGTACTGTGCACCATATATTCACCGATTGCCATACACACTGAGTAACAGCTATGCTGCGCACCATATATTCACTGATAGCCGTACACACTGAGTAACAGCTATACTGCGCACCATATATTCACCGATAGCCATACACACTGAGTAACAACTATACTGTGCACCATATATTCACCGATAACCGTACACACTGAGTAAAAGCTATACTGTACACCATATAGTCACCGATAGCCATACACACTGAGTAACAGCTATACTGTGCACCATATATTCACCGATAGCCATACACACTAAGTAACAGCTATACTGTGCACCATATAGTCACCGATAGCCATACACACTGAGTAACAGCTATAATGTGCACCATATATTCACCGATAGCCATACACACTGAGTAACAGCTATACTGTGCACCATATATTCACCGATAGCCATACACACTGAGTAACAGCTATACTGCGCACCATATATTCACCGATAGCCATACACACTGAGTAACATCTATACTGTGCACCATATATTCACCGAGAGCCATACACACTGAGTAACAGCTATACTGTGCACCATATATTCACCGATAGCCGTACACACTGAGTAACGGCTATACTGTGCACCATATAGTCACCGATAGCCGTACACACTGAGTAACGGCTATACTGTGCACCATATATTCACCGATAGCCGTACACACCGAGTAACAGCTACACTGTGCACCATATATTCACCGATAGCCGTACACACTGAGTAAAAGCTGTACTGTGCACCATATATTCACCGATAGCCGTACACACTGAGTAACAGCTATACTGTGCACCATATATTCACCGATAGCCATACACACTGAGTAACAACTATACTGTGCACCATATATTCACTGATAGCCATACACACTGAGTAACAGCTATACTGCGCACCATATATTCACCGAGAGCCATACACACTGAGTAACAGCTATACTGTGCACCATATATTCACCGATAGCCGTACACACTGAGTAACAGCTGTATTGCGCACCATATATTCAGCAATAGCCATACACACTGAGTAACAGCTATACTGTGCCCCATATACTCACCGATAGCCATACACACTGAGTAACAACTATACTGTGCACCATATATTCACCGATAGCCATACACACTGAGTAACAGCTATACTGTGCACCATATATTCACCGATAGCCGTACACACTGAGTAACAGCTATACTGTGCACTATATATTCACCGATAGCCGTACACACTGAGTAACAGCTGTACTGCGCACCATATAGTCACCGATAGCCATACACACTGAGTAACAGCTATACTGTGCACCATACATTCACCGATAGCCGTACACACTGAGTAACAGCTATACTGTGCACCCAGGGGTGCAGCTAAGGTTTTTGTGGCCCCAAGCGGACTGTAGCAAGAGGCCCTATCCTGCGGCGCGCGAAGCGCGCCGCGGCGAAAAATGGGTGTGGCTATCCCGCATAAGTGGGCGTGGCCATGACATGTGAGTGGAGCAGGAGGGCGGATTGGGGCGGGGCTGTTTGCGGGGAAAAAATGGATGTTGGGGTGATTGAGGCGCGCGTAGCGCGCCGAAAGATTGGCGCGGCCATGACATTGTATGGGCGAAGCTTAACCGTAGCACAGCAAATATAGCCAACTATGACCATTAAATAATAAATGCAGCAACAGTTACCCCAGACACCAGAAAATAAAAACGCAATTTGGGCCACATTTCAGCAGAAATCAAACGCAATTAGGGCACATTTTCAGCAGAAATCAAACGCAATTAGGGCACATTTTCAGCCGAAATCAAACGCAATTAGGGCACATTTTCAGCAGAAATCAAACGCAATTAGGGCCACATTTTCAGCAGATATCAAACGCATTTAGGGCACAGTTCAGCAGAAATCAATCGCAATTAGGGCCACATTTTCAGCAGATATCAAACGCAATTAGGGCACAGTTCAGCAGAAATCAATCGCAATTAGGGCCACATTTTCAGCAGATATCAAACGCATTTAGGGCACAGTTCAGAAGAAATCAATCGCAATTAGGGCCACATTTTCAGCAGATATCAAACGCATTTAGGGCACAGTTCAGCAGAAATCAATCGCAATTAGGGCCACATTTTCAGCAGATATCAAACGCATTTAGGGCACAGTTCAGCAGAAATCAATCGCAATTAGGGCCACATTTTCAGCAGATATCAAACGCATTTAGGGCACAGTTCAGCAGAAATCAATCGCAATTAGGGCCACATTTTCAGCAGATATCAAACGCATTTAGGGCACAGTTCAGCAGAAATCAATCGCAATTAGGGCCACATTTTCAGCAGATATCAAACGCATTTAGGGCACAGTTCAGCAGAAATCAATCGCAATTAGGGCCACATTTTCAGCAGATATCAAACGCATTTAGGGCACAGTTCAGCAGAAATCAATCGCAATTAGGGCCACATTTTCAGCAGATATCAAACGCATTTAGGGCACAGTTCAGCAGAAATCAATCGCAATTAGGGCCACATTTTCAGCAGATATCAAACGCATTTAGGGCACAGTTCAGCAGAAATCAATCGCAATTAGGGCCACATTTTCAGCAGATATCAAATGCATTTAGGGCACAGTTCAGCAGAAATCAATCGCAAATTCGCAATTAGGGCTGCGGCTGCAAAAAGAAAAGAATTTACTCACCTGGCAGGCTGGCACTGGCAGAAGTCTTCTCTCCCTGGTCTCCTCTCCCGGCCGGCTTCTCAGGCGCGCAGTTCCCACGGAGCTCCCTTCCTGGCTTCCTCCTCCAATCTCCCGCGCTGATTCATGCAGGGCTACGGGTCGGGAAGATGGCCACCCGAAGCCCTGTACTGGAGACATAGTCTCCAGAGCAGGGCTTCGGCGGCGGCCATCTTCCTGTAGCCCTGCTCTGCTCTGCCAGCCCGGCGGGGCTGCGGGGAAGAAGTGACGTCACGCCGACGTCACGGAGCCGCCGAGGCCCCTAAGATTGTGAGGCCCCAAGCGACCGCTTGGTTCGCTTTATGCCTCGCGGCGCCCCTGTGTGCACCATATATTCACCGATAGCCGTACACACTGAGTAACAGCTATACTGTGCACCATATATTCACCGATAGCCGTACACACTGAGTAACAGCTATACTGTGCACCATATATTCACCGATAGCCGTACACACTGAGTAACAGCTATACTGCGCACCATATATTCACTGATAGCCGTACACACTGAGTAACAGCTATACTGTGCACCATATATTCACCGATAGCCGTACACACTGAGTAACAGCTATACTGCGCACCATATATTCACCGATAGCCGTACACACTGAGTAACAGCTATACTGTGCACCATATATTCACCGATAGCCGTACACACTGAGTAACAGCTATACTGTGCACCATATATTCAGCAATAGCCGTACACACTGAGTAACAGCTATACTGTGCACCATATATACACCGATAGCCGTACACACTGAGTAACAGCTATACTGCGCACCATATATTCACCGATAGCCATACACACTGAGTAACAGCTATACTGTGCACCATATATTCACCAATAGCCATACACACTGAGTACCAGCTGCACTGTGCACCATATATTCACCACCGATAGCCGTACACACTGAGTAACAGCTGTACTGTGCACCATATATTCACCGATAGCCGTACACACTGAGTAACAGCTATACTGTGCACCATATATTCACCGATAGCCATACACACTGAGTAACAGCTATACTGTGCACCATATAGTCACCGATAGCCATACACACTGAGTAACAGCTGTACTGTGCACCATATATTCACCGATAGCCATACACACTGAGTAACAGCTATACTGCGCACCATATATTCACTGATAGCCGTACACACTGAGTAACAGCTATACTGCGCACCATATATTCACCGATAGCCATACACACTGAGTAACAACTATACTGTGCACCATATAGTCACCGATAGCCATACACACTGAGTAACAGCTATACTGTGCACCATATATTCACCGATAGCCATACACACTAAGTAACAGCTATACTGTGCACCATATAGTCACCGATAGCCATACACACTGAGTAACAGCTATAATGTGCACCATATATTCACCGATAGCCATACACACTGAGTAACAGCTATACTGCGCACCATATATTCACCGATAGCCATACACACTGAGTAACAGCTATACTGTGCACCATATATTCACCGATAGCCATACACACTGAGTAACAGCTATACTGTGCACTATATATTCACCGATAGCCATACACACTGAGTAACAACTATACTGTGCACCATATAATCACCGATAGCCATACACACTGAGTAACAGCTATACTGTGCACCATATATTCACCGATAGCCATACACACTGAATAACAGCTATACTGCGCACCATATATTCACCGATAGCCATACACACTGAGTAACAGCTATACTGTGCACCATATATTCACCGATAGCCGTACACACTGAGTAACAGCTATACTGTGCACCATATATTCACCGATAGCCGTACACACTGAGTAACAGCTATACTGTGCACCATATATTCACCGATAGCCGTACACACTGAGTAACAGCTATACTGTGCACCATATATTCACCGATAGCCGTACACACTGAGTAACAGCTATACTGTGCACCATATATTCACTGATAGCCGTACACACTGAGTAACAGCTATACTGTGCACCATATATTCACCGATAGCCGTACACACTGAGTAACAGCTATACTGCGCACCATATATTCACCGATAGCCGTACACACTGAGTAACAGCTATACTGTGCACCATATATTCACCGATAGCCGTACACACTGAGTAACAGCTATACTGTGCACCATATATTCAGCAATAGCCGTACACACTGAGTAACAGCTATACTGTGCACCATATATACACCGATAGCCGTACACACTGAGTAACAGCTATACTGCGCACCATATATTCACCGATAGCCATACACACTGAGTAACAGCTATACTGTGCACCATATATTCACCAATAGCCATACACACTGAGTACCAGCTGCACTGTGCACCATATATTCACCACCGATAGCCGTACACACTGAGTAACAGCTGTACTGTGCACCATATATTCACCGATAGCCGTACACACTGAGTAACAGCTATACTGTGCACCATATATTCACCGATAGCCATACACACTGAGTAACAGCTATACTGTGCACCATATAGTCACCGATAGCCATACACACTGAGTAACAGCTGTACTGTGCACCATATATTCACCGATAGCCATACACACTGAGTAACAGCTATACTGCGCACCATATATTCACTGATAGCCGTACACACTGAGTAACAGCTATACTGCGCACCATATATTCACCAATAGCCATACACACTGAGTAACAACTATACTGTGCACCATATAGTCACCGATAGCCATACACACTGAGTAACAGCTATACTGTGCACCATATATTCACCGATAGCCATACACACTAAGTAACAGCTATACTGTGCACCATATAGTCACCGATAGCCATACACACTGAGTAACAGCTATAATGTGCACCATATATTCACCGATAGCCATACACACTGAGTAACAGCTATACTGCGCACCATATATTCACCGATAGCCATACACACTGAGTAACAGCTATACTGTGCACCATATATTCACCGATAGCCATACACACTGAGTAACAGCTATACTGTGCACTATATATTCACCGATAGCCATACACACTGAGTAACAACTATACTGTGCACCATATAATCACCGATAGCCATACACACTGAGTAACAGCTATACTGTGCACCATATATTCACCGATAGCCATACACACTGAATAACAGCTATACTGCGCACCATATATTCACCGATAGCCATACACACTGAGTAACAGCTATACTGTGCACCATATATTCACCGATAGCCATACACACTGAGTAACAGCTATACTGTGCACCATATATTCACCGGTAGCTGTACACACTGAGTAACAGCTATACTGTGCACCATATATTCACCGATAGCCGTACACACTGAGTAACAGCTATACTGCGCACCATATATTCACCAATAGCCGTACACACTGAGTAACAGCTATACTGCGCACCATATATTCACCGATAGCCGTACACACTGAGTAACAGCTATACTGCGCACCATATATTCACCGATAGCCGTACACACTGAGTAACCGCTATACTGTGCACCATATATGCACCGATAGCCATACACACTGAGTAACAGCTATACTGTGCACCATATATTCACCAATAGCCATACACACTGAGTACCAGCTACACTGTGCACCATATATTCACCGATAGCCATACACACTGAGTAACAGCTATACTGCGCACCATATATTCACCAATAGCCATACACACTGAGTAACAGCTACAGTGTGCACCATATATTCACCACCGATAGCCGTACACACTGAGTAACAGCTATACTGTGCACCATATATTCACCAATAGCCATACACACTGAGTAACAGCTGTACTGTGCACCATATATTCACCGATAGCCATACACACTGAGTAACAGCTATACTGCGCACCATATATCCACCGATAGCCGTACACACTGAGTAACAGCTATACTGTGCACCATATATTCACCGATAGCCATACACACTAAGTAACAGCTATACTGTGCACCATATAGTCACTGATAGCCATACACACTGAGTAACAGCTATACTGTGCACCATATATTCACCGATAGCCATACACACTAAGTAACAGCTGTACTGCGCACCATATATTCACCGATAACCATACACACTGAGTAACAACTATACTGTGCACCATATAGTCACCGATAGCCATACACACTGAGTAACAGCTGTACTGTGCACCATATATTCACCGATAGCCATACACACTGAGTAACAGCTATAATGTGCACTATATATTCACTGATAGCCATACACACTGAGTAACAGCTATACTGTGCACCATATAATCACCGATAGCCATACACACTGAGTAACAGCTATACTGTGCACCATATATTCACCGATAGCCATACACACTGAGTAACAGCTATACTGCGCACCATATATTCACCGATAGCCATACACACTGAGTAACAGCTATACTGTGCACCATATATTCACCGATAGCCATACACACTGAGTAACAGCTATACTGTGCACCATATATTCACCGATAGCCATACACACTGAGTAACAGCTGTACTGTGCACCATATATTCACCGATAGCCATACACACTGAGTAACAGCTACAGTGTGCACCATATAGTCACCGATAGCCGTACACACTGAGTAACAGCTATACTGTGCACCATATATTCACCGATAGCCATACACACTGAGTAACAACTATACTGTGCCCCATATACTCACCGATAGCCGTACACACTGAGTAACAGCTATTCTGTGCACCATATATTCCCCGATAGCCGTACACACTGAGTAACCGCTATACTGTGCACCATATATTCACCGATAGCCGTACACACTGAGTAACAGCGATACTGTGCACCATATATTCACCGATAGCCGTACACACTGAGTAACAGCTATACTGTGCACCATATAGTCACCGATAGCCGTACACACTGAGTAACAACTATACTGCGCACCATATATTCACCGATAGCCATACACACTGAGTAACAGCTATACTGTGCACCATATATTCACCGATAGCCATACATACTGAGTAACAGCTATACTGCGCACCATATATTTACCGATAGCCATACACACTGAGTAACAACTATACTGTGCCCCATATACTCACCGATAGCCGTACACACTGAGTAACAACTATACTGCGCACCATATATTCACCGATAGCCATACACACTGAGTAACAGCTATACTGTGCACCATATATTCACCGATAGCCATACATACTGAGTAACAGCTATACTGCGCACCATATATTTACCGATAGCCATACACACTGAGTAACAGCTGTACTGTGCACCATATATTCACCGATAGCCATACACACTGAGTAACAGCTATACTGTGCACCTTATATTCACCGATAGCCATACACACTGAGTAACAGCTATACTGTGCACCATATATTCACCGATAGCCATACACACTGAGTAACAGCTGTACTGTGCACCATATATTCACCGATAGCCATACACACTGAGTAACAGCTGTACTGTGCACCATATATTCACCGATAGCCATACACACTGAGTAACAGCTATACTGTGCACCTTATATTCACCGATAGCCATACACACTGAGTAACAGCTATACTGTGCACCATATATTCACCGATAGCCGTACACACTGAGTAACAGCTGTACTGTGCACCATATATTCACCGATAGCCGTACACACTGAGTAACAGCTATACTGTGCACCATATATTCACCGATAGCTGTACACACTGAGTAACAGCTATACTGTGCACTATATATTCACTGATAGTCGTACACACTGAGTAACAGCTGTACTGCGCACCATATATTCACTGATAGCCGTACACACTGAGTAATAGCTATACTGCGCACCATATATTCACCGATAGCCATACACACTGAGTAACAGCTATACTGTGCACCATATATTCACCGATAGCCGTACACACTGAGTAACAGCTATACTGCGCACCATATATTCACCGATAGCCGTACACACTGAGTAACAGCTATACTGTGCACCATATATTCACCGATAGCCGTACACACTGAGTAACAGCTATACTGTGTATACAATAGACTTTCTACACATGATTCATCTTTCTTGGTCCCTTTGTCAATCACCGCCCACATGCTGACAGCAAAGCTGGATTTATCTGTCTCTAAGCCAAGTATGTTGTGGCTCCTCAACCATGTGCAGTAGCCCCCTCCCATGTGTAACATCCATGTACAGCAGCCCCTCCCATTCCATGTGCAGCCCCCTCTTCCATGTATAACATCCATGTACAGCAGCCCCTCCCATTCCATGTGCAGCCCCCTGTTCCATGTATAACATCCATGTACGGCAGCCCCTCCCATTCCATGTGCAGCCCCCTCTTCCAAGTGTAACACCCATGTACGGCAGCCCCCTCCCATTCCACGTGCAGCCCCCTCTTCCATGTGTAACATCCATGTACGGCAGCCCCCTCCCATCCCATGTGCTGCCCCCTCTTCCATGTGTAACATCCATGTACAGCAGCCCCTCCCATTCCATGTGCAGTCCCCTCTTCCATGTATAACATCCATGTACAGCAGCCCTTCTCCCATTCCCTGTGCAGCCCCCTCTTCCATGTGTAACATCCATGTACAGCACCTCCTCCCATTCCATGTGCAGCCCCCTCTTCCATGTGTAGCATCCATGTACAGCACCTCCTCCCATTCCATGTGCAGCCCCCTCTTCCATGTGTATCATCCATGTACAGCAGCCCCTCCCATCCCATGTGCAGCCCCCTCTTCCATGTGTAACATCCATGTGCAGCAGCCCCTCCCATTCCATGTGCAGCCCCCTCTTCCATGTGTAACATCCATGTACAGCACCTCCTCCCATTCCATGTGCAGCCCCCTCTTCCATGTGCAACATCCATGTACAGCAGCCCCCTCCAATTCCATGTGCAGCCCCCTCTTCCATGTGCAACATCCATGTACAGCACCTCCTCCCATTCCATGTGCCACCCTCTCTTCCATGTGTATCATCCATGTACAGCACCTCCTCCCATTCCATGTGCAGCCTTCTCTTCCATGTGCAACATCCATGTACAGCACCTCCTCCCATTCCCTGTGCAGCCCCCTCTTCCATGTGTAACATCCATGTACAGCAGCCTCCCATTCCATGTGCAGCCCCCTCTTCCATGTGTAACATTACTGTACAGCAGCCTCCCCATTCCATGTGCAGCCCCCTCTTCCATGTGTAACATTTATGTACAGCATAAATTATTATTAATGATTTATATATATTGCCGTCATATTCTGCGGTGCTGTACAGCGTACAAAACAAACACGTATGTAAAAATGAAGACATTGCTCTATAATATCTAACAAAAAATTAACCCTCTGCACTCACTCACAGCGAGCAGGAACCTCAAGTAATGATAAAAACAACTTGCAAGAAATTGCAATAATGGAGGATGTTTGCATTACAAGTGGTTTGCATGTAAAGGCATTCTGTACTGGACCCTTTCACTGCGATGAGGTTTACCCAGTGAAAGGGACCCTACTCTACCCCTCACCGCACAGCAAAACAAGCAAACATTCTGTACTGGACCCTTTCACCATGATGAGGTGTCTCCAGTGAAAGGGACCCTACTCTACCCCTCACCGCACAGCAAAACAAGCAAACATTCTGTACTGGACCCTTTCACCACGATGAGGTGTCTCCAGTGAAAGGGACCCTACTCTACCCCTCACCGCACAGCAAAACAAGCAAACATTCTGTACTGGACCATTTCACCATGATGAGGTGTCTCCAGTGAAAGGGACCCTACTCTACCCCTCACCACTCATCAAAGCAAGCAAACATTTCATGCTCTCAAACTGGAAATTCACACTGAGGCCTGTTAGGTTCTACCCCTCCAGGGAACAGGGAACAACACACATAAGTCGTTACTAGAGGCTCCTGCTTGCTGTGAGTGAGGGCAAAGGGTTGTCTGTTTATAGATAGTCCTCTGACTTCTCTCTCTCCCTGCAGTGGAAGACATCAATGTGCAGGAGAATGATTGGACAGTCATGTCCTGCAATGTGACATTCACTCTGCCAGAGAACTATCAGGTTGAGTGGTTATTTGCCGAAAAGGTTGGTGAATCCAGGATGTACCAAATACAGCCCCCCCCCCCCCTCCCCACACACACATATATGCACACACACACACGCACTACACACACACATATACACACACACACACACACACTGTATACACACACACACACACACACACACACACACACACACACACACACACACACACATATACATACATATACACACACACACATACACACACACACACACAAGTCCAGAAAAGGAAGTCCAGAACTGGTACACAGGCTTAAATCAGATCGGTTCTGTCGGAAATTATCTTTTCGACCCATCTATCTAATGGAAAATTGCATGGCGTGTACCAGGCTACTTGCTGCAGAGAAGTGTAACATGACAAGCAGTCAGTCGGGAGTGGTGTATACATATCGCCTTGACTGCTAGTTATATTGCAGCAATATTACAGCACATCTAGCTACCTGTTACGTCCTCTGATCAGGAGTCAGCCAGGAGTGGTGTATACCTATCTCCCTGACTGCTAATTATATTGCAGCAATATTCCAGCACATCTAGCTACCTGTTACCTCCTCTGATCAGGAGTCAGGGAGGAGTAGTGTATACATATCTCCCTGACTACTAATTATATTGCAGCAATATTACAGCACATCTAGCTACCTGTTACCTCATCTGATCAGGAGTCAGCCAGGAGAGGTGTATACCTATCTCCCTGACTGCTAATTATATTGCAGCAATATTACAGCACATCTATCTACCTATTGCCTCCTCTGACCAGGAATCAGCCAGGAGTGGTGTATACATATATCCCTGACTGCTAAGTATATTGCAGCAATATTACAGCACATCTAGCTTCCTGTTACCTCCTCTGATCAGGAGTCAGCCAGGAGTGGTGTATACATATCTCCCTGACTACTAATTATATTGCAGCAATATTACAGCACATCTAGCGTCCTGTTACCTCCTCTGATCAGCTTCTCTCCTCAGACTCCCCTGCATGCTGTGTGAAGAACTCAGTGAAGTATTTGTAAGCTGTCTGAGGAGTTAGGGGTGAATTTAAAGCAGAGAGAGAGAGAGAGAGAGAGAGAGAGAGAGAGAGAGAGAGAGAGAGAGAGAGAACTGTGGGAACAAATACAGCGCCCCTGGCACTAGTGGTAATGTGAATCCTAATACAGAGTATTTTAAATAAGTATTTTAAATTAAAAAAAAAAACTTTATTGATATTTGTCCTTTAAAAGATTTCATAAATACAAACACAGTTCCCATTCAAGGCTCGATCTTACAACGTTTCACAAAGTCTAATTGTAAAAGGAATCCTTGACCAATAATGCAATACAGCACCTGCCTTATACTGATAGAAAACCAGCAGCTGAGAAATATGCTTGTAAAATGTTTCCACTGTTTTATTTCCTCTTAAACAATGCATATTCCCTGGCTGTCCTGCTGATCCTCTGCCTCTCACACTTTTAGCCATAGCCCCTGAACAAGCATGCAGCAGATCAGGTGACTGAAGTGACTGGATTAGCTGCATGCTTGTTTCAGGGTTGTGAATTAGACATTACTGCAGCCAAAACCTCGGGTTCCCTTCAGATCAGCCTCCTTTTCATCCCTGTGCAGAGGTTGTCACCACTTCAGTAACACTGCTGAATAGTATGGGCTTGTGATGGGTCATTGTTATGTAAGGAAACAAAATAGGAGTGACATGCTTGTCTTTTAAAACAGAGCTAAAATCACGTGCCTGCATTGCATCATGTAATCCTGACATTTGTTTTATGACAGATTCGGGTGACAGATCTGAGCCACTTTACAGTGATCCACTCAGGCGATAGCAATGACCTGCTCTTTATAATTGAAGGCACTCTGTCCGCCCGCAGGGGGTCATACGCCTGTGAAATCCAAGACTATGCCGAGGACATCCTGGTCAGAAAGTTCTTCTTCCTTAATGGTAAATCTTCCAGCAGGAAAAATTAGGAAATCAGTTGCAGTATAACTACAGTATCTACATTACAGATCTCCTATTAGGCACAGTGGGCTGATGCCTACAGACACTGATATTAGAGGGGCTCCCTCCGTATCTGAGCCACCTTCAGCTGCCTCCTAACTGTGCCTCTCATAGAATCTGAGGGACTCCACTAATTGATTAAATCATTGTTATTAAGGATGAGATCATACTGCAATGTGTGGCAGGCGGGAGCTGTGTAGGCGGGGATAACTCACCTGGCCACACCTCCCTTCTGCTGCTCCATGCTCTGTACACACACTGATGCTCCGTGCTCTGTACACACACTGCCGCTCCGTGCTCTGTACACACGCTGCCGTGCCATGCTCTGTACACACTGCTGCTCTGTGCTCTGTACACACGCTGCCGCTCCGTGCTCTGTACACACGCTGCCGCTCCGTGCTCTGTACACACGCTGCCGCTCCGTGCTCTGTACACACGCTGCCGCTCCGTGCTCTGTACACACGCTGCCGCTCCGTGCTCTGTACACACGCTGCCGTGCCATGCTCTGTACACACTGCTGCTCCGTGCTCTGTACACACGCTGCCGCTCCGTGCTCTGTACACACGCTGCCGCTCCGTGCTCTGTACACACGCTGCCGTGCCATGCTCTGTACACACTGCTGCTCCGTGCTCTGTACACACGCTGCCGCTCCGTACTCTGTACACACGCTGCCTCTCCATGCTCTGTACACACGCTGCTGCTCCATGCTGTGTACACACGCTGCTGCTCCGTGCTCTGTACACACGCTGCCGCTCCATGCTCTGTACACACTGCTGCTCCATGCTCTGTACACACACTGATGCTCCGTGCTCTGTACACACACTGCCGCTCCGTGCTCTGTACACACGCTGCCGCTCCGTGCTCTGTACACACGCTGCCGCTCCGTGCTCTGTACACACGCTGCCGCTCCGTGCTCTGTACACACGCTGCCGTGCCATGCTCTGTACACACTGCTGCTCCATGCTCTGTACACACGCTGCTGCGCCATGCTCTGTACACACGCTGCCGCTCCGTGCTCTGTACACACGCTGCCGTGCCATGCTCTGTACACACTGCTGCTCCGTGCTCTGTACACACGCTGCCGCTCCGTACTCTGTACACACGCTGCCTCTCCATGCTCTGTACACACGCTGCTGCTCCATGCTGTGTACACACGCTGCTGCTCCGTGCTCTGTACACACGCTGCCGCTCCATGCTGTGTACACACGCCGCTGCTCTATGCTCTGTACTCACGCTGCTGCTTCATGCTCTGTACACACACTGCTGCTCCATGGTCTGTACACACACTGCTGCTCCATGCTCTGTACACACGCCGCTGCTCTATGCTCTGTACTCACGCTGCTGCTTCATGCTCTGTACACACACTGCTGCTCCATGGTCTGTACACACACTGCTGCTCCATGCTCTGTACACACGCCGCTGCTCTATGCTCTGTACTCACGCTGCTGCTTCATGCTCTGTACACACACTGCTGCTCCATGGTCTGTACACACGCTGCTGCTCCATGCTCTGTACACACGCCGCTGCTCTATGCTCTGTACTCACGCTGCTGCTTCATGCTCTGTACACACACTGCTGCTCCATGGTCTGTACACATGCTGCCGCTCCATGCTGTGTACACACACTGCTGCTCCATGCTCTGTACACATGCTGCTGCTCCATGCTCTGTACACACTGCTGCTCCATGCTCTGTACACACGCCGCTGCTCCATGCTCTGTACACACGCCGCTGCTCCATGCTCTATACACACAGTGCTGCTCCACGCTCTATACAAACGCTGCTTCTACATCCAAAGTCTACTGTAGCAGGGAAATAAAAGGGGGCGGTGCTGTGAGCTGCAGGATACCTGTAGATATTCTGGTGCCTCAACTTGTGCCTGTCCCCAGACACTGCACTGGCCCTGGTCTGGGGGGGATTCTGGGCAGCTGTAATCCCTCCCTACGTTAGCCTATGCTCTATGCTGCTTTCTATCTCCTGAGATCATACTGTAGTGTGTGGGAGGCAGGAGCTGTGTAGGCGGGGATAACTCACAAAGCCCCGCCTCCCTTCCAATGCACTCTATGCTGCTTTCTATCTCCTGAGATCATACTGTAGTGTGTGGGAGGCAGGAGCTGTGTAGGCGGGGATAACTCACAAAGCCCCGCCTCCCTTCCAATGCACTCTATGCTGCTTTCTATCTCCTGAGATCATACTGTAGTGTGTGGGAGGCAGGAGCTGTGTAGGCGGGGATAACTCACAAAGCCCCGCCTCCCTTCCAATGCACTCTATGCTGCTTTCTATCTCCTGAGATCATACTGTAGTGTGCGGGAGGCAGGAGCTGTGTAGGCGGGGATAACTCACAAAGCCCCGCCTCCCTTCCAATGCACTCTATGCTGCATTTCCTCTTCTGACACTTCCCTCTTCAGAGCTGGATTCCGGCTTAGAAGGCAGAAGCATTGTAAGCGATGTAACTCAGCAACATTTTCCATGTCAGAAATGTCCTCAAAACGTTGTCCCTTCAGGTTTTTGTTTAAGTTCGGGAACAGATAATAGTCGGAGTGTGGGGGTGCAGTGATTCCTAGTGCGATTGTGATCACGTTTCCCGGCGCTTGGATGTGCTGTACAGCGCTTCCAATTGATTTTTTTTTTGGGGGGGGGGGGGGGGGGTATTTAAATATAGTGGGATGAGAAACTTTGGGCAACCTTGTTAATTGTCACGATTTTCCTGTATAAATCGTCCTTTAGAACGAATTATCGGAACTCAAATTGGCTTGGTAAGCTCAGTGACCCCTGACCTTCATACACAAGTGAATCCAATTATGAGAAGCAGTATTTAAGGGGGTCAATTGTAAGTTTCCCTCCTCTTTTAATTTTCTCTGAAGAGTAGCAACATGGGGGTCTCAAAATAACTCTCAAATGACCTGAAGACAAAGATTGTTCACCATGATGGTTTAGGGGAAGGATACAGAAAGCTGTCTCAGAGATTTCAGCTGTCTGTCTCCACAGTTAGGAAAATATTGAGGAAATAGAAGACCACGGGCTCAGTTCAAGTTAAGGCTCGAAGTGGCAGACCGAGAAAAATGTCGGATAAAGAGAAGCGACGAATGGTGAGAACAGTCAGAGTCAACCCACAGATCAGCACCAAAGACCTACAACATCATCTTGCTGCAGATGGAGTCACTGTGCATCGTTCAACCGTTCGGTGCAGAGGAAGCCTTTTCTCCGCCCACAGCAGAAACAGAGCCGCTTGAGGTATGCTAAAGCACATTTAGACAAGCCAGCTTCATTTTGGAATAAGGTTCTGTGGACTGATGAGTTATTTGGGCATAACAAGGGGCATTATGCATGGAGGAAAAACAACACAGCATTCCAAGAAAAACACCTGCTACCTACAGTAAAATATGGTGGTGGTTCCATCATGCTGTGGGGCTGTGGGGCCAGTGCAGGGACTGGGAATCTTGTCAAAGTTGAGGGACGCATGGATTCCACTCAGTATCAGCAGATTCTGGAGACTAATGTCCAGGAATCAGTGACAAAGCTGAAGCTGCGCCGGGGCTGGATCTTTCAACAAGACAACAACCCTAAACACTGCTCAAAATCCACTAAGGCATTAATGCAGAGGAACAAGTACAACGTTCTGGAATGGCCATCTCAGTCCCCAGACCTGAATATAGTTGAAAATCTGTGGTGTGAGTTAAAGAGAGCTGTCCATGCTTGGAAGCCATCAAACCTGAATGAACTAGAGATGTTTTGTAAAGAGGAATGGTCCAAAATACCTTCAACCAGAATACAGACTCTCATTGGAACCTGCAGGAAGCGTTTAGAGGCTGTAATTTCTGCAAAAGGAGGATCTACTAAATATTGATTTCATTTCTTTTTTGTGGTGCCCAAATTTATGCACCTGTCTAGTTGCACACTTTTTGTAAATCCAATAAACTTCATTTCACTTCTCAAATATCACCGTGTGTGTCTCCTATATGATATATTTAACTGACACTTTATCGTAACAACCAACGATTTCTACAGGAAAATCATGACGATTAGCAAGGTTGCCCAAACTTTCGCATCCCACTGTAAACTTTATTATACTTACCAGGTGTGGAATGTCCAGCTTCCATCTGTAGCCCCGCTCACTAAAAGAGAAGTCATAGGGGTATCTCTAGGACCAATCAGAGAAGCGCCTGGCTGTGACACCTCCCTTTAGTGGGCAGGGCTAGGGACGGAAGCAGGAAATGCCGACACCTGGTGTGACTCTAGAAGTTTATTTGATTTGCAATCGCTCGGCCCCCAAAGCACGGCAGAATGGCTTTGAAAAGTGATTTTGCAGCGCTTATATAGCTTATGCTGCATGTCCTGCGATTGCGATGACTCCTAATCACAATCGCACCAGTCGGTTTCCCATCACACACTTTCATTGGCAAAGCATTTTTGGGAATCGCCGATGATTGTCGGTGATCCGAAAACGCAGCCAAAATCTCCCTAGTGGGTTCCAGCCCTTCCTGATCATTAGAGATGTTCAATGATCTGCGAATAATTCCGATATTACATGCAGATACTACGCATTGTGGAATTAAGCCAATCAGAATTGCCAGTAAGGGCTCAGCCACTCTATAAGGGCCCGTTCTCACATGAGCAGGAATCGCAGGTTTCCCGCTCAAGGCAAACTGCTAGTGTTTTTTTAAAAACCGCTACAACATGTAACACATGGCAGTGTTCTCACTGCTGCGTTTGTGGTTAGTGTTAACCGCAAACGTGTTACATGCAGCGGTTTGCCGGCGATTCGCGATTAGCATGCATAGCACCGCTAATCGCAATCGCTCCAAAATCACCAGTGTCCAGTGATTTTTCCACGTTAATTGCGGGAAGATCGCTCCCACAAAGTTTTAGATGTGAACGGACCCTAAGCACTTTTCTGAGCGCTTGTGATTGATTAGCACTTTCTGAGCGCTTTTTAAAAATCGCTCCCATTCACTTTCATTAACCACTTTGTCCTCCTTGACGTATAAAAACGTCAAGGAGGACATGCGCGCTCCCGCGGCAAATCGCGCGCGTGCACGCGCACTCCCGGCCGCGGATTCGTTAGCCAGGGAATCAATGTATCGGGCTATGGTGCCCGATCACGGATTCCTCTCCACCGCTGAAAAAGCGACAGCTTCTCTCGGAAGCTTCGCTTTTTCTGACGCTATGTCCCTCTAAGCGTACATTGTACGCTTAGAGTGACGTCATGTAAACAAACTCAAGATTGCCATCTTGTGGCCAAAAAGTAAAACTACATCTAAAAGTAAAAAAACATTACAATACACAAATATTTCCCCAAATAAAACACGATTTGTATCCCACCCTCCCAAAAATACCCACATAAAACGTTTAATAAAAAAAAAAAAAAACATTACTATAGAAAAAAAAAACACAAATATTTACCTAAGGGTCTGAACTTTTTAAATATCTATGTAAAGATGAAATATTTCTCTATATTTTTTTTTTTTATAAGCTTGTAAATAGTGATGGATGCAAAACGGAAAAAATGCTCTTTTATTTCCAAATAAAATATTGTCGCCATAATTGTGATTGGGACATAATTTAAACGGTGAAATAACCGTGACAAATGGGCAAATACAATACGTGGGTTTTAATTATGGAGGCAAGTATTACTTTAAAACTATATTCTTACTGTTAAAATGCATTTACAGTAAAGTGGCTCTAAGCATAATGTACCCCCCAAAGAAAGCCTAATTGGTGGCGGAAAAAACAAGATATAGATCAGTTCATTGTGATAAGTAGTGATAAAGTTATAGGCTAATGAATGGGAGGTGAACATTGCTCAGATGCATAAAGTGAAAACGACTGAGAGCTTAAGTGGTTAAAATCGCAGTAAAAGATGCGTAAAAATCGCTGCAGTTTTTTCACGTACACGATTGCACAATCGCTGCAATTTTTATGTGATTTTTACTGCAATTTTGATGATAATGAATGGAAGCGATTTTTAAAAAGCTCTCAGAAAGCGCTCATCAATGACAAAGCGATCAGAAAAGCGATTCTAGTGTGGCGGAGTCCTAAGGGCCTCTGACTGGCCGAGTACCAAGCTGCCTACTATTGGCTAGAAAGACGGAGTTCTTTGTATCTCATTGGCTGTCTGTACTGTCTATTAGTCAGCACCAGGCATAGTATCAGAATGGCATCCGTTTTATACGCTTATTTGTCGAGCACATCCATACAGTAGAGAGATATCTTTACAGAACATTATAAAGAAACATTGAGATCTTATCCACATTGAATTGTCATAATTACTAATAAACATCCTTCTGCTGTCCAAGCTCCTCAGCCCTCTATTACTCTCCCGTTTCCAGTGTCCTCCGATACCGATACCCGAGCGCTGGAACTGGAGAGGTTCCTGACGAAGGTGTTTCAGAGCAACAAAACTGACTGGCAGTACGGCAGGAAGGAGGAGGAGGAAGATAACGGTTTCGATATTGTTGGATTCCTGTTTTATAGGAAGCCGGTTGGCGAGAAGGCGCTGATCATCCTCACAGTCACCGTGGCGCTGATCTTCATGCTGGCCACCTGCATATGCTTGTAAGCTATTATAATAGTTATAACAACAGTAGATGAACTACATTTCCCAGCATCCTTCATAGCAATGTGTCTCTGCAGTATTGGGAACGCAACAGCCTAAGAATAAGCCGGCGATTCCATAAAGGCACGCCGGGCAATTACCCGGGGCAACAGAACCAGTAAGGGCCATCAAGTCCCTTCTCCACCTTTCAGTGGCGTCACTACAGGAGTGCGGGCGGTGGGGCGGGCATTGGGTGTCACCATTGGGAGGCGACACCAGGGAGTTAATGGAGAGAAATCAGTGAATCAAAATATCTCACCTGTCCAGAAGGTGCTCCCCCTCCCCAGCGTTTCCTCCGGTCTCCATGGATCTGTGCCGGTGACACGCTGCCACGGTAAATCATGTAATGCAGCATTAGAGGCCATGCCAAAGTCCAGCATTAGGTGGCCCCTTTTTTCCTTACCCCCTCCCCCCCCTATAGTACTTGGTCGTCCCCCAGAGCCAGTTGATGAACTCCTCTGGTCTCCCCCAAGTGAATAGTGATCGCTGTTAAGAACCACAAGATCCTTGACCGGGTCAATCGCTCAGAGTCAGAAACTCTGTCTCACTGTTGCTTTGCGCATAGATGTCCATATGTGGATTCACAATCTATGAACTGACTAGCCGAGAGGAGCGTCCTGACTCCAAAGGATTCACCACACACATACAATTCAAATACTTGCCACCACATGTGAGTCAGCAGAAGACTGTAACTATATTAACATACTCCGAACACTGTAAGTTAACCCTTAGCTGTATGCAGGGATCGGCGCCAGATCTGTCTATCTGTGCCCGATTGCAGCATACGGGTTGTAAATACAAGATACTCTAGAACACAAGGTAACGTTTTCGGAGGAGTAAGTACGATTGTGCATTTTCAGGAACAGGTCATAACCGTAAAACGATTTTGAAATGTTTTAATAACAAAGATGCATTACACACATGTTTATACACTAATTAACATATACACACAAAGCTTAAAATAAAAAGGGAAAAACTGTGAAAAGTTTATTTAGCCGAATGCAGTCCTTGTAGGGATATTTCCTGCAATAAAGTCCAGTTCAAATGCAGGCATTGATATCAGAGTCCTTGAAACAAAGTACAGCATATTCTGGAAGTCCATGTGCTCTGATCTCCTGGAGAGCACATGTGGATGGAAGTTTGGAGACTGGGAGGGGTCGGTACTGCCCGAACCTTTATAGAATCTGAGTTTTGGGCTGTCCTTTAGTAAAGGATGGGCGTTTTTAGGATAGGTGGGGTTTTGTACAAGCACAGAATGACACAATTTACCAATAACTTGCGCCATTTCTGTCTGGATTGGCACACAGCGAATGCGAGGGCAGATTGTAACCTGCGGCAGATGTTTGATCAAATGACACTAAATTTGGATAGGTTGTCATGTGTGGTCAGCGAACTCTGAATAACTCGGTTTTACATAGCCGCTAGAGTGCTGTAAATTGGATGAGCCAAAAAATATATTTGTCTTCTGCCTGTGATAACCCCATCTCGTGTTATTAATAAAGGAAGTTTGTCTATTGTCTAAATTCAAGTTTCGGAGGGAAGAGGGAAAGTTTTTGGAATGGAAACAAATGGACTGATCGTTATCTGCTGTCTGTACTCCAAGGCCAGCATTTGGTCGTAACACCTTCATGAGAGTAGCTAGTAGGAGGAGGGTGAGGGGGAATTCTGCTCTCATTCAGGGAGAGGGGAAAAAAAGACATCTGGCTGTACATTTATAACAGGAACTGACATTCTGCTCTGCGGAACGATACGGAATCGATAATTGTCCCAACGTTGGTATCATTTATGACAGTCGCCCTGCAAATTACTCACTGGGGAGCGGATTCACCTGTCCATGTCCCCGCTCCTCCGGTCTGTATCCTTCTGCCTCCATCCTCTTCTCAGTGACCCGGTGGTACACACTCATGCTGCTGGGTGATCGCACCTGTCCAGCTCCCTGCTCCTCCAGTCTGTATCCTTCTGCCTCCATCCTCTTCTCAGTGACCCAGTGGTGGTACACACTCATGCTGCTGGGTGATCTCACCTGTCCGGCTCCCTGCTCCTCCAGTCTGTATCCTTCTGCCTCCATCCTCTTCTCAGTGACCCGGTGGTGGTACACACTCATGCTGCTGGGTGATCTCACCTGTCCGGCTCCCTGCTCCTCCAGTCTGGGTCCTTCTGCCTCCATCCTCCTCTCAGTGACCCCAGTGGTTTGTACATATTCACATAACATGCTGCCAGGTCATGGAGAAAAGCCACTATTGCCAACCTAGCTCACTCTGCTGGGAGTACTCTGCAGGGGCCCCTGGGTGAGACCTGGGGGAGTCATCTGCTGACTCTGTGGGTTTGGGCAATTGCCTAATTTGCCCCTATGGAAGGCGTGGCTAATGTGTGCGTATAGCAGTGACACGTAACGTCCATAATGAACAGCTGTGCTGTCACGGAAGCCAGGCATGGCCAGACCTTTCCTGTCCGTATATAACTTCCTGTTTCCTGTTTCACAGATCGCTCTGCTTCTATGCCTACGAAGATGATTTTTATTCGTACACGAGGATCCCTGCGGTGGAGACCTGGGCAGATCCCGAATGGTTCTACCAAATGTCACCGCCTTCTGGCAGACAGCCAAAGAGACAACATACACATCAACTGTAAACCCTTTTACCATTGCTAATAGGAGCTAATAAACTTTCATGTAGATGTTAAACGCTGGGTAACAGACTAATCTTAGTATTATTGATTCATAAATCTCCAACAACTGAATTACACATTACAAATATTGCTTTAGACGATACATGTGAGACAGTCTAAAAGCCATGACAACAAGGAGGGGAGTATCCTGCCCCAAACAGCTCATAATACACCTGGACCATTTGAGACCAGGAAAAAGCCAGGACAAGACAAATAACATTTCTATTTCACTCTATAGGCAGTAACAGTGTTATAGAGTCTTGCCCAAGGTCTCCTTACTGAATAAGTGCAGCTTACTGAGCAAGCAGAGCTGAGATTTGAACCCTGTTCTCCTGCATCAGAGGCAAAGCCCTTAATCAGTACACTATCCAGCCACTGCAGGGCCAAAAGAGCGATGTATTCCTCAGCGCTGTATGTTGTACTCCTGATGACGGCGGAAGACCGGAACCTGGTCTGAAAGAACGGGCACATTCTACCCTACAGTTAGGTTATATTTAAAGTGTACCTGGGATGAATGCAAATAAGAGTTTTATACATCCCTGGGGCTTCCTCCAGCCCCCTTCAGGCTGCTTGTTCCCTGGCTGAACCTCCGCTATGTGGCCCAATAATTCTGCCAGTCGGGGCCAGTCAGCGCAGGCGCGGTCCTGGCACTTGTGCTCCCCATCAGGCTCTCGTGAATAAAGAGGAAAATGAAGCTGTTTTCAGTGTAACTTAGCCTGAGTGTTTCCACTTAGCATGACTTCCCGCATGCAAAGATATGAAATAACCGCCTATGGAAGTCAGAAGGCCCGTACAGTAATACCGATGCCCATGCAGGGAAAGAAATTGTGTCTGCAGCATTTTTCGAAGATCAATTCCTGATTGGTGAGTGCTGGCAGAGCAGGGGGATTCAGAGGCGGAGCCACACTGCAACGAGTACACCGCCACAGGTACACCGCCACAGGTACACCGCCACAGGTACACCGCCACACAGGTAATAAATTGTATTGTTACAAAGTTAAGAAAAGGTGGGGGGGGTTCTCGCTAAATAATAAAAACCATCATTTAAAACTGCATTTTGTGTTCAATTATGTTATCTTTGACTAATAGTTAACGTTTTTTGATGAGCAGAAACATTTAAGTGTGACAAACATGCAAAAGAAAAATAAATCAGGAAGAGGGCAAATAGTTTTTCACATCACTGTAGTTCAAAACTTTCTGTCCCAGCTCATGACTGGTTGTATTCATATCAACCACTAGATGGCAGAGATGTGTAGAAGGAAACAGGAAAACACTTTACAATCGTTTAGCAGAGCTGAACAATTAAGGCCCGGTTCACATTAGCGGTCGCCGTCCGGAATCGCCGTGCCGGAGCCGGACCGCATGCGGAACGGACGCACGGCATAGCAATGAAAGTCTATGCGTCCGTTCACATGCGTCCGTTTCCTCCGGAGCCGGACCGGATCCGGACTCCGGCATAAGACCCAACATGCGCTATTTTTTGGTCCGGCTCCTCTGGCAGACGTATCCGGAGCGGAGCCGGACTGCACCATCCGGCCAATACAAACCAGTGAGAACCGGAGAGCGCACAACAAACTGGCTATAAAATCCGGACGTTCTACCCCACTTCCTATGCGTATTGTAGCGGCGATTTTGGATGGGGACACATGGGCAAGCATTTTGGAGTGGATCAGCAGTGACGTTTAACGTGCTGGAGATGTTGGCAGCATGTCGGAGGTGGAGGTGAGTGCTAAACAGCGGAGGGCCTGATTCCACAGGTCCACCTTCTGCTGACCTCCCAGACCCCAACATTTTTATTCCTTTTCTACTATCTTTTGCCAAACGGATCCGGATCGCATCCTGATGAACACCTGATGCAACCTGACCGGATCCGGATCAGAACCGTACGGTTCCAATCAGGATCCGGATCCGGTCAGGTCATCCGGTCCGTTTGGCAGAGAACTGCAAGTGTGAACCGGGCCTAAAAGATTTTAGACTTACCCGGGGCTTCCTCCAGACCCATCCGCTCATATCACTCCCACGCCGCCCTCCTCCGCTTCCTCTATCGGCGGTACCGGGTCCCTCACTTCCGTCAGTCGGAGCCAGTCGGGCGTAAGAGAAGTGCGCTGTTTGCGTATCTCTGCAGCAGCACCTCTCTGGCGTAGACTGGAGCTGACTGACATCAGTGACGGGACCCATAGCTGCCGGCAGCGGAGACGTCGGCGTGGGAGTGATCAGAGCGGATGGGGCTGGAGGAAGCCCCAGGTATGTATAATATCTTTTTAATTGTTCAGCTCTGAGTCCCTTTAAGGAGAGTTAAAACACACCTGAAGCAAGAGTGACATGGAGGCAGCCATATTTATTTATTTTATGCAATACCAGTTGCCTGGCTATCCTGCTGATCCTCTGCCTCTAATACATTTAACCATAGCCCCTGAACAAGCATGCAGCAGATCAGGTGCGCTGACTGTAGTGTGACTGGATTATCTGCATGCTTGTTTCTGGTGTGATTCAGGCACTACTGCAGCCAAAGAGATCAGCAGGACTGCCAGGCAACTGATAATGCTTAACAGGAAATAAATATGGCAGCCTTCATATCCCACACACCTCGAGTGTCCTTTAAGGTGGGCATCCAATGCTGATATCAATTAGATTTAGTCGGTATGACCGAATCTGCTAAAAATCGATGCTGCAAACAATGCCCGATCAATTCTTGGCCAAAATCGATTGAATTGGTCAATCTCCCCAGATGGAAGATATTAGATATTGGAAGATGGAAGATATTTAGATTTTAGTGCAACCGACGTGCAAAGTGTTGACAACAGAGCTTACACTCACCTGCCCACCACCGCGTCTTCTCTCCACGGCCAGCACTGCTTCCTGTCTCTTTTCTCTCTCTATATATATAGGACAATTAGATCTGCGCTAGAACGCAGAGCGCGGGATCTGCCCCATGCGCAGGCACATAACACGCGCATGTTCTGCCTTGGATGCAATTCTCCTGCCACTGAGAGAATTAAACGCACTAGAGGTTTATTACTCATTTTTATGTGTCAGGCCTCTTTTCCAAAGGCAGTCGATAGGCAGTGAAATGCCTCTCAAACTCTCACAACTGCCCACTGCTGCCTGGCACATACTTGCTGCTGCCTGGCAACTGCTTACTGCTGCCTGGCAACTGCTTACTGCTGCCTGGTACATACTTGCTGCTGCCTGGCAACTGCTCACTGCTGCCTGCTGATAACTGCTTGCTGAGCACACAGCTCAACTGTCCGTGGAAAAAAGGCCATATGATGTCTGAAAACAGAACAGATTTGATTGGCCCATTTTCAAGCTGAACAAATTGGCATAAATCTGAATCAGTCTCTGCAGAATTCAATTGGCCCATTTTTAAGCTGCCTGAGGCCTCTTTTCCACGGACTGTTGATAGGCAGTGAAATGCCCCTCAAACTCTCCCAACTGCTCACTGCTGCCTGGTAACTGCTAGTTGCTGCCTGGTAACTGCTCACTGCTGCCTGGTAACTGCTCACTGCTGCCTGGTAACTGCTCACTGCTGCTCGCTGCTGCCTGGTATCTGCTCGCTGCTGCCTGGTAACTGCTCGCTGCTGCCTGGTAACTGAGTATCTGCAGATCTCATAGACTATGAATGCAATTTGCAGGAACGGATCTTTGGCAGGAACAGATCTTTTGCAGATACTGATCTTCTGTGTCTGTACAGCATCTTTGTGTGCAGCATCTTGCAAAGATTTTTATCTGATGGGGAGTTCAGCTCCATAGAATAGACTGTGTAGGTGTGGCTCTCATACTACATGGAAGGGGGTAACATTGGTCTGTGATCTTTCATTTTCCAAAGACTTTTATCTCAAGTGTGTATGAAGCATTAGTGGAAAAGAGGCCTAACTTTGCACACAGAATTTGGATAACTCTGCATCAACTCGGAATCATTTGCATCTCATTCCCATCCCTCCATACATGATATGATCAATCAGATGCAAATATTTCTGAGTTTATGCACATTTATGTAAATTTGTATGCAAATATACACAGCTTGAATACGGACCAATCCCTGTAAACATGGGTGGGATGTGATTGGTCCATTTACAAGCTGCATAGATTTGCATACACATTTACATACATTTGCATAAACGTGGAAATATTTGCATCTGATTGGTCCTCCCTACAGGACACCTGCATCCACTGATTGCTCATGAGACTCCGCCTCCCATCCATCACCGCCCTATATAGCCTCTCTACTGGGGAGAGGTGGAGGATAAGGTGGTTTTAGCTGTGATTTTAGTAACACAAGAAGCTAGGAGCTGCAGCATTGTGGTGGGTTACTGGCTAAGTTTTCTTTATATTATCACTATTTGTTTCAGCTTTGTGTGGACAGATGACTTATCTGCATCATGTGACGGCTGCAGCATAGCTTCCAATTGTTCCTCTTTGGGAGTCCTGTCCCTCTGTCCCTTTTTCCTCCTCCTCATTTGTCCCTCTTTTAGGACTTTGTCCCTCTTTCTATGTAAATATATATATGTCTCTACTAAAAGAATGTGTTTGACTCTAAACTTCCTATCCTTTAAATTGATATTACTAATTTTAAAATGTTACTATGAAGGAAAATGACCCAGGATAGAGAGGACCAGTGTAGTCTGAATTATAAAACATATCTTTCTTATGAAATCTTTATGGTATGCATGATTAGGGGGTGTGTTGGGGTGTGGCTTAAGTGTCTCTCTTTCTCATCTCAAAAAGTTATGGAGGTATGTTGTAGCATCTATGTAGGTGAGTATAGCTCAGCCCCTTGTAAAGCTTGCTGCACCTGGGACAGATGACTGCTGCCTGCGCTGGTATATGTGGTGACTGCAGCATCTATGTAGGTGAGTATAGATCAGCCCCTTGTAAAGCTTGCTGCACCTGGGCCAGATGCCTGCAGTCTGCGCTGGTATATGTGGTGACTGCAGCATCTATGTAGGTGAGTATAGATCAGCCCCTTGTAAAGCTTGCTGCACCTGGGACAGATGACTGCTGCCTGCGCTGGTATATGTGGTGACTGCAGCATCTATGTAGGTGAGTATAGATCAGCCCCTTGTAAGCTTGCTGCACCTGGGACAGATGACTGCAGTCTGCGCTGGTATATGTGGTGACTGCAGCATCTATGTAGGTGAGTATAGATCAGCCCCTTGTGAAGCTTGCTGCACCTGGGACAGATGACTGCAGTCTGCGCTGGTATATGTGGTAATTTCAGCATCTATGTAGGTGAGTATAGATCAGCCCCTTGTGAAGCTTGCTGCACCTGGGACAGATGACTGCAGTCTGTGCCGGTATATGTGGTAATTTCAGCATCTATGTAGGTGAGTATAGATCAGCCCCTTGTGAAGCTTGCTGCACCTGGGACAGATGACTGCAGTCTGTGCCGGTATATGTGGTAATTTCAGCATCTATGTAGGTGAGTATAGATCAGCCCCTTGTGAAGCTTGCTGCACCTGGGACAGATGACCGCTGCCTGCGCTGGTATATGTGGTGACTGCAGCATCTATGTAGGTTAGTATAGATCAGCCCCTTGTGAAGCTTGCTGCACCTGGGACAGATGACTGCAGTCTGCGCTGGTATATGGTGACTGCAGCATCTATGTAGGTGAGTATAGATCAGCCCCTTGTGAAGCTTGCTGCACCTGGGACAGATGACCGCTGCCTGCGCTGGTATATGTGGTGACTGCAGCATCTATGTAGGTTAGTATAGATCAGCCCCTTGTGAAGCTTGCTGCACCTGGGACAGATGACTGCTGTCTGTGCCGGTATATGTGGTAATTTCAGCATCTATGTAGGTTAGTATAGATCAGCCCCTTGTGAAGCTTGCTGCACCTGGGACAGATGACTGCAGTCTGTGCCGGTATATGTGGTGACTGCAGCATCTATGTAGGTGAGTATAGATCAGCCCCTTGTGAAGCTTGCTGCACCTGGGACAGATGACTGCAGTCTGTGCCGGTATATGTGGTGACTGCAGCATCTATGTAGGTTAGTATAGATCAGCCCCTTGTGAAGCTTGCTGCACCTGGGACAGATGACTGCAGTCTGTGCCAGTATATGTGGTAATTTCAGCATCTATGTAGGTTAGTATAGATCAGCCCCTTGTATAGCTTGCTGCACCTGGGACAGATGACTGCAGTCTGTGCCAGTATATGTGGTAATTTCAGCATCTATGTAGGTTAGTATAGATCAGCCCCTTGTAAAGTGAGCTATCTTTATTGTATCTCCTTAAAATCACTGATAGCTGTACTGACACGGTGCGGTCAGTATGTCAGAGCGTCACGCTGTTCACAGCGCATTACCCTGGTGCACCTAATAGAGAATTGCGTTGCCCATAATGTCCGGTAGTTCCAGTGAGCACTAAGGTGGAGTGTGCGTTCTGCTTATTAACATTAAAATCGTTAATTACCATTTTAAAAGCATTTTATCAAACACATTAACTAATTGGCTGATAAAAACTGAAGCTGTGTACCAGGCTTGGGTCTCTGCGCCAGCGAAGTGACGGGATTGTATCAGTACAGCTCTTATGCTGGGTACACATCATGGGCATTTTTGGTCGGGTTTTTTTTTTTTTTTTTCCCATTAGATTTCCAGTTTGATTCTGTTATCTCTTATCTAGTTCCATTCACTTCTATGAGAATATGATCAGACTGGTTGGAAATGATCTATCGGACCATCTATATAATGCTGGGGATACCCGGTACGTTTCTGTACCATATATCGAGCAGCTGATAATATTCAGCTGGTCCGATCACGCCGCTCGACCCGCACCTGCTCGATTCCTGCCGGCGGACAATAGCAGGGAATCGAGCGCTGATAAGGAAGCGCCGGCGGGGACAAGCGGTAATAGATCTGTGGGGACGCGGCGGGGGTCGATCCAGCGGCTAATTGTCCGCCGGATCGACCCATGTATTCCCAGCATAACACAAAATTGTGTGTATCCAACAAAGATGACTTAATGTAAAAGGTTCTGGTCTGTAATGTGTATGTATAGTCTTGTGGCTGAGGGGGCTGCACACACAACCCTTTGGGGCTCATTTCCCCTGAGCACTGCGTCTGTCTCGGGCGTGGCACCCATGCTGCTGTGAGGGGGGGGGCTGCACTGATGTGGCTCTGAGAGGGCTGCACACACAACCCTTTGGGGCTCATTTCCTCTGAGCACTGCGTCCGTCTCGGGCGTGGCACCCATGCTGCTGTGAAGTTGCAGCCGGTTGCTCAGGCCATGCACAGATGTCGGGATTCAGGTGTCTGTCACAGAAAGTTGCAGCAGCTGTTCAGAATCGCACAGGCTATTGCTGGAATAGGCAGCGTTGTACTGTGCGATTCTGATGCAGGAAAGTGGTTCCCACACAAATGGGACTAGCCAGTAAGTTGCTCAGATATCCATGTATGGGCGGATTGACCAGGAGACCGAGTTCTGATCAGAGAGGTATCTGTAGCCTGCCCATACACAGCAGACCAATTCCTGAGACTTCAGCAGGGAAGTCTTTTGGCAATTGGCCTTGTGATGCCCTCTGTCAATGTGCCCCGCCCATATATTTAATACTGTCTGCTGTCTCCACTGTGGCTCTCAATCTTCCACATGGCTGGCTTCCAACATCTCACGGGCTGTGAGCTTTATGGAGGCCGCCCACAATGCAGAAGATGCATGGCGACAGCAGGCAGTATTAAATATGTGGGGGTCACATGGGGAAATGGCACTGGGGGTTCTGTCACTTGCCCCGATATTGCTCACCATTACTGCTGTGCACCCGATCCATCATCAGCCTGACATTGTGCTCGCATCCTTCATCGGGCGTGCTGGTGGCGGCACAGATTTGCATCTCATAATTTTCAGATGCTTGATCAGCCGCGAAGTGATGGATGTATGGGGGGCCTTATGGGCCTGTTCTCACTTGTGCGGGAATCCCACTCAAGGCAAACTGCTAGCGGTTTTGCAAAAACCGCTACAACATGTAACACTATGGCAGTGTTCTCATAGCGTTAACCGCAAATGTGTTACATGCAGCGGTTTGCCGGCGATTAGCATACGTGGCACCGCTAATCGTGATTGCTCCCAACTGCCGCAGTGTTTAGTTATTTATATTTTTGTAATGTAACTGGTGGCCAGCTGTTGCTGGCGGAAGAATTAGTAGTGTTTTTTTTTGTTTTTTTGTTTAAGCTGTCTTTTGACAGTCCCGATCACTAACAGAGCGCCAATGTAGCTGTAATTCCTATTGCAGCCTATGGTGGCGCCAGCTGCATCCAAATCTCCAGTACTGTAGCCCTAAACAGTGTCACTTACCTGGGGCTTCTAATCCCCCCCCCCCCCCCACTGCAGATACCCTGTCCTGCACCATCACTCCAGAATCCTCCATTCCCTGCTGCGAGTCACCATCCAATTATTGGTTTACTCTCGTGTCCAGGAGGGGCTTTCTGTGCAGTAAGGAGTTTTTATGTACTGCACCTGCGTAGTAAGGGCCCAGAGGCGGGAGCGAGGCCGGGCGTGGCAAAAAGGGCCCAGAGGCGGGAGCGAGGCCGGGCGTGGCAAAAGGGCCCAGAGGCGGGAGCGAGGCCGGGCGGGGCAAAAAGAGCCCAGAGGCGGGAGCGAGGCCGGGCGGGGCAGAAGCTGCAGTGACATTTGTCTAGTTAGATGAAGAATTTGGCGGTGACTCTTGGCAGGGAAGGGAGGATGGTAGGAGGGCAGCATGGGACAGGATCTCTGCAGGGGGCCGTTAGAAGCCCCAGGTAAGTGACACTACTTTTATATAGGGCTACAGGATGCACATGACTTTCCCCAGATAGCAATGAAACCTGGGACTCTCTAAATATATTTACAGTATTCCAGGTGGCCATACAGCTGTAGATTTGGCAGCTGAATTGACCATCTGATTCCATAATTGAGTCAGATGGAAGTTGGTGCTGCCAAAAGCATGCCCATTGACAATGCACATGTATTGATTGGACTTGCTGTGAGAAATCTCAGGCTGACATGGTTGGGTGTGGTGTTAATAGTCAAGCGAGACAAACCCCAGCTGCATTGGTGTCTGACATGCCTGTAGTCTTAATTCCCTCTGATCAGTAAATTTATTTTATTTTTGTTTTCTAGACCTTTGCTCACTGAAGATGATTGTGGAAATCGAGGCTGCTATTGGCTTTCTTATGCAACTTATGGGCAAGAAGAAGCGTCTGAGTGAGGACAAGCTGTTTGAGCTGGGCAGCACCATGGCCCATCTTCTGTTTAACCGCTATGTGGAGCACTGGTACCCAACCGAGCCCCACCGGGGTCAGGCCTACAGGTAATCTCATGTCTTCACATCAACTAACCTTTGGGCATCCATCTTTTGTGCTGTACAGGTTTCCCTACAAAGTGAACACATTGGTATGCCAGGCACAAGCGGTATAAAGGACCAGTTTCTAAAATGCAATCTACACATGGCTCCTCAGTAACCAGTCATGTGACAACTGATATAACTAGCTGGTAATGCGCAGAACATGCTGCTGGTGGGACCTGAGGGACAGGCTTGAGAATTCCAGTGTTACAGAAAGCTGTCCTTATCGCTGTCCTTATCATCCAGCACCAATGGGGATTGCTGGATACATGTGCTTGTCTGTTGCTTGAGCAACTGGTCAAAATAGTCAAACAATTGCGCCCCCTAGCCACAACCTAGCAGTAAAGCTGATTTACATCAGGTGCCTGTGTGGCCACTCTGCTGAATAGGCCTCCTCCAGACCAGCTTTCTAATCAAAGGCAGGTTTACTGCGTACCGCCTCTCAGGTCCATGTTTTGTGTGAAGTCCACTATCAGCAGTGTGCACATGCCTGAACTTGAGGACTGGCTTGAGAAATGCATCAGTACAGAACTACAAAAAATGGCCGCTGGAGTCCACATTCAAGGACACATACTGTAGTCTTATATAAAATGGCTGCTGGAGTCCTGATGGAGGGAAAGGCAGAACAGCAGCGACCTGGCGAGTGAAGGGTGCAGTAGCCCCTCATCGGCATAAACTATGCTGGCAGTAGTAGCAGTCACTACACAGATATGACACTCGGCCAGCAGCAGCCATGCATTAGCAGCCAATACCAGAGGTGTAGCTGGGTCTTCAGCACTCGGTGACACTCAGTGTTTGCGCCCCCTGGTGACAAGCTGTGACCCATAAGGGGTCAGTCATACTGTCCCAGAAATGATTGAGTTTTAGAATTTCCTGCATGTCTGATCCACACCTGATTAAGAACAGGATCGATTTTCAGATCAGCACTGCACAAAATCGATCCTGTTCTCCATCCGTAGCAGATTGGACATGCCGGAAATGATAGTGTCCCATCCATCTGGCAGGAAATTGCATGGTGTGTACCGGGCATTAGGGGGTTGGGAGATACGCAGAAATACACGTGATCTACTTTGCTGATGCAAACATGACAAGTGCTGATTACAGCAGGGAGATGAGACAAAACTCCAGGGCAGAGAGCAGGAGGAAGCAGGGAGAAGATTGGATCCTTCAACCGTCTTTCATAGACTCTCTAACGGAAAGTGAAACCTGTAACTGCGCCCCCAAGATGCAGCGCCTGGGGACAAATTTACCTCCCCCCCCCCCCAAATCCCCCGGCTACTCCTCTACCCCAGGGATGCGTCCTGTCCCCGCTTCTCTTCTCCCTTTACACAAATGAGTGCAGATCCACGGCAGACTCTGTTAAAAGTCATTAAATTTGCGGATGACACCACCATTGTTGGCCTCGTCACCAAGGACAACATCCGGGAGTACCAGCAGCAGGTGGAAAGACTATGCCACTGGGGTAAAGAGAACAGCCTGGTGCTCAACACGGCCAAAACCGTCGCACTTATAATTGAATTTAGGAAGTCTGCTCCTACCCTTCCTCCCATCTACATCGATGGCACCGAGGTGACCAGAGTGCCCGGCGCTCGCCTGCTGGGCACCACCGTCTCCAGTGATCTCAGTTGGAGAGTCGATCTCACGTCAACCCAACGGAAAGCCCAGCAAAGACACTTCTTCCTCCACCAATTGCGAAAGTTCGGCATGGCGCAGGAGATCCTAACATGCTTTTACACTGCCACCATTGAATCGATCCTCTGCTCCGCCATCTTGGTCTGGCATGCGGGAGCCACCGCCAGTGACAGGCACAAGCTACAGAGGACCATCAGGTCGGCGGAGAGGATCATTGGGAGACCTCTGCCCCCACTTGACCTCCTGTATAACACAAGACTGCGAGCCAGGGCTCTGAGGATTGCAAGTGACCTCTCTCACCCAGGCCACAGTTTTTTCACCCCACTTCCACCGGGTCGGAGACTTCGGGCCATTCCCCACCAAGACCAGCAGACACGAACTTTCTTTCCGATGGCCATTAGCCTCCTGAACTCCCTTAACATCCTACCACCCACTATCGGCGCCCGACCACCCGCATAGGAGCGGCAGACTTCGGCTGTGTATATCCAATTGCTGATTGTATATTCGGGTATGCTTATATTTGAGTATGATTGTGTCATTCTAACCCTTTTCCTGCCTTTCTGTCTATGTACTGCTCCATTGTGCCAAACCCAATTCCGGGCCTGACCCAGTCATGCTTGGCGAAATAAAATTGATTCTGATTCTATAGTATTCCTTCAACAGTAATCACTCATTCGCAACCACTAGGTGTCGGCCACCACTGTACCAGCAGCAGCCACTAGGTGTCGGCCACCACTGTACCAGCAGCAACCACTGGTTATCAGCAGCCACTAATGTGCCAGCAGCAGTGTCCTGTATACTGAAGGACAATTAACCATTTACTGTACTTAGCTTGTCCATGGAAATGTTGTCCAAATGTAATGGGCAGAGTGTAGCTAGGGGTGATCAGCAGAAACTGGTATTTAAAGGGACCTGAAGTGAGCAGGATATGGCGGCTGACATATTTCCTGTCAAACAATACAAGCTGCCTGGCTGATCTCTTGGCTGCAGAATCACAACCCTGAAACAAGCATGCAGGTAATCCAGTCACACTTCAGTGAGAGCATGTGATCTGCATGCTTGTTCATGGGCTATGGCTATATATTAGAGACAGATGAGCAGGACAGCCAGGCAATGAGCATTGTTTAACATTGAATAAATGTCTGCATCCATATCACTCACTTCAGGTTCCCTTTGCGTGCGCTAGTTTGGGCCACCTACAGTACTAGGTTTTGGTTAAACAATGTGGCTGATTGGTTGGGGTATACTCTGGATGGCTGGCTGGTTGGGGTATACTCTGGATGGCTGGCTGGCTGGTTGGGGTATACTCTGGATGGCTGGCTGGTTGGTTGGGGTATACTCTGGATGGCTGGCTGGTTGGTTGGGGTATACTCTGGATGGCTGGCTGGTTGGTTGGGGTATACTCTGGATGGCTGGCTGGTTGGTTGGGGTATACTCTGCATGGCTGGCTGGTTGGTTGGGGTATACTCTGCATGGCTGGCTGGCTGGTTGGTTGGGGTATACTCTGGATGGCTGGCTGGTTGGTTGGGGTATACTCTGGATGGCTGGCTGGTTGGTTGGGGTATACTCTGGATGGCTGGTTGGTTGGGGTATACTCTGGATGGCTGGCTGGTTGGTTGGGGTATACTCTGGATGGCTGGCTGGTTGGTTGGGGTATACTCTGCATGGCTGGCTGGTTGGTTGGGGTATACTCTGCATGGCTGGTTGGGGTATACTCTGGATGGCTGGCTGGTTGGTTGGGGTATACTCTGGATGGCTGGCTGGTTGGTTGGGGTATACTCTGGATGGCTGGCTGGCTGGTTGGGGTATACTCTGCATGGCTGGCTGGTTGGTTGGGGTATACTCTGCATGGCTGGCTGGTTGGTTGGGGTATACTCTGCATGGCTGGCTGGTTGGTTGGGGTATACTCTGCATGGCTGGCTGGTTGGTTGGGGTATACTCTGCATGGCTGGCTGGCTGGTTGGTTGGGGTATACTCTGCATGGCTGGCTGGTTGGTTGGGGTATACTCTGCATGGCTGGCTGGCTGGTTGGTTGGGGTATACTCTGCATGGCTGGCTGGCTGGTTGGTTGGGGTATACTCTGCATGGCTGGCTGGCTGGTTGGTTGGGGTATACTCTGCATGGCTGGCTGGCTGGTTGGTTGGGGTATACTCTGCATGGCTGGCTGGCTGGTTGGTTGGGGTATACTCTGCATGGCTGGCTGGCTGGTTGGGGTATACTCTGCATGGCTGGCTGGCTGGTTGGGGTATACTCTGCATGGCTGGCTGGCTGGTTGGGGTATACTCTGCATGGCTGGCTGGCTGGTTGGTTGGGGTATACTCTGCATGGCTGGCTGGCTGGTTGGTTGGGGTATACTCTGCATGGCTGGCTGGTTGGTTGGGGTATACTCTGCCTGTCTGGCTGGGCTTCAGGCATGGGGGGGGGGGGGGGGGAATCATGAATGCTTCTAATCTATGGATACCTGATGGACTTGGCCACGCTTTGGTTAAACTTGGTTATGTCATTTCTAGATGCATCCGTATCAATCCCTCGCAGCCTGTAGACGAGACCTTGCTTGCGGCTTGCACACTCTGTGACATTGACTACAAAAAACTTCCACTCCCAGAAGAACTGACCGTTTGGATCGACCCCTTTGAAGTTTGTGCAAGGTGAGAATGTCTCGTATGATTACTAGTATAAGTTTTTCTACTGAAAACCTCAACTACCCCACTTGGTGCTATTTGCCTTCTTAAAACAGAAGGTATCTGCGATAATTCAGATTTAAGTGTGTAACTGGTTACCCACAATGCACCTCTGCTGAACATGCAAATTGTCTCTTTATGCACCTGAAGCCAGGCTTGCATCCAGAACTGCTGGTGTATAGGAAGAGTATAGCTTATACATGTTACAGAGCTGCTGGTGTATAGCGAGCCTATAGCTTATACATGTTACAGAGCTGCTGGTGTATAGCGAGCCTATAGCTTATACATGTTACAGAGCTGCTGGTGTATAGCAAGCCTATAGCTTATACATGCTACAGAGCCACCCCCCCCCCCCCCCCCCCACATATGCACACAACCTGTTTCAGACCTGTTGGGTTGATGTGGCTCTGTAAAATATATGCTATAGGCTTGGTACACACCAGCAGCTCTGGATGCAAGCTTGGCAACAGGGGCATAGAGAATTTACATGTTAAAGGACTTAGGAGGCCAGATTTGTAAAAATACATAAAAAAAGTTAGATACCTGTGTGTTTGCAAGGCACGGAGGACGCTGTCCACGCCCTCCGTGCCGTTCTGCCGGGTCCCCGCTGCTTAATATGCCCCGAACGACCCCCGACCGCACGGCCCGGGTCGGGCTCTCCAGCCTTCACAAAGATGGCCGCCGGAGCTGGCCGTGGCTGCGCAGTCCGCATAGCCATGAGTGCGGCTGCGCAGCTCTAAGGCCAACTCCCCGATCCACGCTACTGTTACGTGGATCTGGGGGGTTGGCCTTAGAGCTGCGCAGCCGCACTCGTGGCTATGCGGACTGTGCAGCCACGGCCAGCTCCGGCTACACTCGCGGCTATGCGGACTGCGCAGCCGTGGCCAGCTCCGGCGGCCATCTTGGTACAGGCTGGGGAGCACGACCCGGGCCGTGCGGTCGGGGGTCGTTTGGGGCATATTAAGCAGCGGGGACCAGACGGGAGGGCGCGGACGGCGTCCTCCGTGCCTTGCAAACACACACACAGGTATCTAACTTTTTTTTTTTTATATATTACAAATCTGGCCTCGTAAGTCCTTTAAAGTAAGGCAGATCCCACTAAGCGCTGCTTTTTTAGGAGGTCTTTTAGTCCCCTATACTTATTATATAAACCTGTTACGCAGCGCTGGACATCAGTTTAGGTTACATACAAAAATTAGGGGTTACAAACAGCAATATGACAATACAGGAATACATGCAGACCAGATCACACAGCACAGTATGAGTACAAGGTAATGCTTAGTCACTGGATGGAGCATGGAGATCACACAGCACAGTATGAGTACAAGGTAATGCTTAGTCAGCCACTAGATGGGAGCATGGAGATTAGGCAAGTTAGGTTCAGATCCATAGGATGGGTGCACAGTAATGGAGGTGCATGATCAGGTAGGACACACAAGGAGGACCCTGCCCGAAGGCTTACAATCTAGGTGGAGAGGTAGGGGACCAGAGTTCAGCTGAGTGTTTAGAGCACGAGTGAGGTGGGATAGGCCAGAGTGAAAAGGTGGTTTTTTTTTTTTTTTTTTTTTTTTTTTTGGGCCTTCTTGAAGATGGAGGGCTCAGCCCTATAATGGGGGAGGGAGGTGGAGAGGTCCATAGTGTTGGAGCAGCTCTTGAGAAGTCTTGGAGGCGTGCATGGGATTGGGTGCTGCAGGGGCAGTCAGGCAAAGTTCCCTGGAGGAGCGGGGTGAGCAGCTCTGTGTGTATCTCTGAGTAAGATTGGAAATCTAGGTTGGACAGGTTTTGTGGACAGATTTTGTAGTGGTTTTAGGTCACCCTAAGCTGCTTGGGTACTCTGTAACTACCCCACTTGTATGCACAGAAACATTGATGTATGCATCCTTGCTCTTTCCAGGTTTTCTGAGAAGACCAACTTCTTCCGAATAGCTGTATTTCCACATTCTACTCATCTGGATAACGAAGTGACTTGTACAGATGAAGTGGTGGCCTCTCCAGAATTTGTGGATGATCAATCTGATTTTCCAGATGAAGGAACCTACATTGTATGTGAGGCAGTGTCAGATGAAGAACCACCCTTTGTGTATGAGGAGTCAGATGAAGAAATAGCGTTGGCTACTCCTCCAGATTATGTGGATGAAGATCCATCTTCACATAACATGCCAGTTGTTATAGCTACATTTCCTAGATCTCTGGAGGAACCAGTCTTTTCAGATGAAGAACCAGCCATAGTAGCTACTATTCCATCGGTTGTGGTGGAGGAATCGGTCTTTTCAGACGAAGAACCAGCTGTAGTAGCTGTTCTATCAGGTTTTGATGAGGAACCAGTAGCTTCAGATGAACCAGCCATAGTGGCTACTGTTCCATCTGTTTTTGAGGAACCAGTTTTTTCAGATGATGAACCGGCTGTAGTAGCTACTATTCCATCAGTTTTGGAGAACAAACAAGCTGAAGAAACTAATCTCCCTGCTGAGGAACTATCCAGTGAAACAGAACTCTTATCTCTTGTGGAGAAAGAAATGGCTGAAGAAACTAGACTCTTACCTATTCGTGAACTGGCAATGACACTAATTTCATCACATGTGGAGAAGGAGTTTGTTGATGTTGACAAGTGTTCCGACTATTCCTCAGACTGGTCTTCAGGGTCACATTCTGGTAACTCGTCAGATGATGACAATCCGACTCATAAGCTGGTAGAAGAGAAGTTTCTAGAAGAGATTCTACTAAACTGTAAACAGATTGAAGCCATCAGTTCTGATTCATCTTCAAATGCTGAGACTGCAGTAAGTGAGTTTTCTTCAGATGACTGTGAAACAAACGGCTCCGATGCAGACTCGGCCTAACGCACCACGTACGCAGAAGATGGGGACAATCTTGGTCTCCTCTTCATAAGGCTGCTTGCACTTGGCTACAGAATTCAGCACTTGTCCTGCATTCTGGTTTATTCAGGAATATCTTGGCTTACATAACCATTAAGGGCAGATTAGCAGCTTCTGTCTGAGGCCAGACACTGGTGAATCTACTTCTCTAGGCTCAGTATGTTGGCCAAACTGGGGCTGATGCTTTGATATCCCACTCAAGTGCCCAGCTGGCAATGGTCTTGGATGACTTGCTATCCAAAAGAAGTCAGTCTGCCACATTACTCAAGTGGGAAGAAACTGGTACAAATAGAAGTTGCCATGAGGTTAGGAGCTGAGTATTGAATCCCTGCTGTCCCTATGGAGTCTGGTTGTTCTGTGGGTGACTCAGAACAAGTACACATCCAATTTTGCCACTTGCATGTAGTCCAACATTCTGAATTCTATGAACAGATTTTAGGTAAGCTCTCATTCTAAATGGTAGTAAAATCAGCCAATCAAAATTGGATGTGTATGCACCATTGGATAGCAGGGTGACTTCTTCTTGGATATTTGGGTAATCCTGGTAAACTAGGATGCAGTTGACTTTTTATATAATCTGATTTTATGTTTAATATATGCTCAGGTGTTTTGAAACCATCAAGGCCTAAAGCTTTTTTTTATATTTTTTTTTTTATTTTTTTTGCAGTTGGTTGACACAAAGTTTGACTTGTAGCTGAGGTACTTGTTAAGGTCCAGAACCAGTTAAGACTTGAGCTCTGAATGGAGTTATGCCTGTCATAAGAAAATATGGCTTACATTTCTGGCTCCCTCCATTAGCTGCATAACTGATCTAGGAAAGGCCTACAGCCACATTGGTCAGTACTACAGCCAGAAACATCAGAGCTTCCACATCGCTCTGACAGGCTTCTGACCTAGCGCTAAATGCCCCTCATGCTATACAATTTTCTGACAGATTTACCTGCCAGATCAATTTTCCAACATGTCAAATCTGAATTTCAATCGTTTATACAATTTTTTTTTTTTTTTTTTCAATCGCTTTCCATAGTGAATGAAAATTCAGATTGGATGTGTTGTAAATCGATCTGGCAGGTAAATCTACCAGAAAATTGTATGGTGTACCTAGCATTAGTTGTACCTGTCCTTGTTTCAACTTACAGCAATTGCATACAAGACTTAAGGGAGGTTTGGTGGCTAGGTTTACTGGAGTCTACCTAGCAATAGTCTTTTTAGAAATACATATTTTAACACTTTGTAAAACTTGGTGTCCTGAATGTTTCAGGTTTGCAGCCAACCAGCACATTTAGTTGCTGCCCTTCCCTTTCTGGGTTCAAAGTAGAACCTGGTGGCAACAAGCAACCAAACGGGGTCGGCCATAAGTAAACCCGAGAATTGATGTAGTTAAGCTACATGTTATAGATATGGTGGTTTTGATGTGGGGTGAAGGTGCTATCTGAGGACATTTTTTACTTTAGACTGACATGGCCAAGAATAGTCAACTACTGACCTACACTTTCTCTAGAGAATCTTGAGAACCTGTTAGGTTATACCATTGTCATGACAATGTACTGCCCCATTGTCCTAATCTCCTATGCCAGGGTTTCTCAAACCTGTCGTCCTAACTCCAACTGTGCAGGCAACCTCATCTACGCACAGGTGGGTATATAAATACTGTCTTAGGGTAGGTGGGTTCCATGTAGCTGAGATTACCCCACCAGTGCACTGGTGAGGTTGCCTGCAAAACGTGCACCACTGGGAAGTCACGAGGACAGGTTTGAGAAATGCTATGCAATGGATAACAGTTCATGTTAAGCTTTAGTCTCATAATAGGGGTGACCTTAGAACCAATTACTCTGCATTTTTATAAATTGCCATCAACCTACTTTTTAGTAGTCCATAGGTCCTCATCACCAGACTACTACCAGTAGCTTGAAGTTTGAAAGCAAATTTTTAAATGCCAAATTTTTATGTAGTTTCTGCAGTAATGTAAGCCTAAATTCCTTAGGTCACTGGATATAGTGATGGTTTAGGAAACAAGGTTTGTTGGCTTCTACAGGTCCTGGGAGAATCTTCTGTGCTCAGATGCTGGGATTTCAATAGCCACCCACAAGTCAGATGTGCACCTTCTTGAGCACAGATGCCCCCCAGTGGTCTGTAAGCGGGGGGGGGGGGGGGGGTGATCTTAGTACACTGTTTAAGCCTTAATATCCAATCTGCCAGGCATTGCTTACACCAAAAATGTCTTGAATACATGGGATATGTACATTTATTGGCCCTCCCCCACTTGTATATTCAGTTCTGTGTAACAACTGCAGAATAAACTTTTTTCAAACTTTACTGGTGTCCATTCTTGTTTACAGTAGTTTACCGTCTGAGTTGTCATTTCCAGTTAGATATGGAGCTGGGCAGAACCTTTCTACTGTAGACTTCTACACGCTTAGCCTTCTTTAGCCACGTTCCCAGGAGAAATATAACACTTTTTAAAATGCTTACCTGAGCCCTGGATTCCTTAGAGCAATGTTCCCCAACCCAGTCTTCAAGACCCACCAACAGTGCTTGTTTTGTGGCTATCCACAGGTAGTTGTTCACCTCACACTTACTACTCCCCTCTGATTGTGGTTTCCTGCAAAAATGTACTGTTGGGGAACTCTACCTTAAGGCTCGTACACACGTTGGAGTTTTGCAAACATCCGGTCGTTTGGACCTCAAATTGGGCGTGTACGGTTGGGCATTTAGATGGATTTGAACGATCCAAGCGGATCCTTGAAATCCAGTATTAACTGAACAGACAGTAAACATGCTATTTTGACGTCCAAATGACCGGACGTTTACAAAAATCTGACATGTATGTACCTTAGAGCCTTCCTGTTCCCCTCTTCCTCCCCTCAGTCCAATGCCAGGCCCTTCCCTCAATCAAGCCATACATTCCCAGCATAGGGGATCGAGCCTTTCCTCTAAGTCTGGGTTTTTGTTGACCTTAAGACTGTTCTGCAGAGCAGTGTCCCCATCTCTGTCAAGGCCCATCAATCATCATACCAGTCTTTCCGGAAACTACAAACACACATAGGTGGTGTAATTAGATAACTGTCACGGAAGAGCCATGAGGCCAAAAAATGCAATCTGTTTCCTGCACCGATTGTTGTTGCGTTGCCAGATCAATATTTTGTCTAGGGGGTAGCAGACTGTCGCGCCTGGGGCCGCCTTTTGGAAATCTAGCATTTCAGTAGTTGGCAGAACTTTCTTTTCATGAGACAAGTGGCTCTCTGAGAAGACCTCCTTGTGTAACTTTAGCAAACGCTTCTTCCTGGGCCAGTGACACCAAGGTGTGAAGGCTTTCTAGCAGTAAGCCCCAAATGGCAAAGTGTTGCTGCCTTTTTGAAGAGACAGGATAACCTCCGAAGGAGACCAACTGCTCGACTGTCGGAAGCCGAGAGAAAATGAATGCTGTATATGATTTTTAGCCTGTTTAAGGAATACCGTTCATATGAGAGGTATGAAAGTGATCTCATTCTGCTCGTCCGGATCTGGTGACTATTTTAATATTGAGGCCATTGACATACCCAGAACCCGAGGTATTCCGCTACTTCATAACCGGACATGCGACAGCAACCAGGTTTGATGTCAGACCTCCTATTCTGAGGAATATGAATCTGACTTCTGTGATTGGGAAGCATAAGCTGAGATATGGCAAATGTCATATTTGGTGGTCACCAGAAACTCACCCAGGAGGTTAAAGTGAACCAGATGAAGCACCCCTGTGTATTTTACCATGTATATCAGTAAGAACATTAGAGAACACTTACCATGCTCTGTTTCATCCTCAATGCTAAGTGTCTTATCAGCAGTCATAAGAATCCCAGACTGAGCATTTAATCTGGCTTTGCTGGGAATGATTATTGCAGAGCCACAAGGGGGCAGGCTTGGGCTTGAAAAGACACCAGAGAAGACAGACTCGGCTATAATCATTCCGTAGCAAAGCTAGACTGAGTGCTCAGTCGGGGATTCTTATCAGAGGTGATAACAGTCATATTAAACAGAGAACAATGAAACAAAGAGCAGATTAGGTGTTTACTGTCATGTTCCCACTGATTTATAAGGTAAAATACATGAGGGTGCTTCATCTCTGGTTCTCTTTAACAGCATCCGGTCCAGCCCCTGGACTGAACCTGAGACCCCACCCAAAATTGTGAGTCATTCAAAAGAACTTACCAGGGGCTATTCCTTTTAGTCCTCCGAAATCAATCTTCATGAGAGTCAGCTGCTGCTGTCAGGCAGAGTAGTGGCCATCTTGTCTGAACCTTGCTCCTGAACTGAAACAAACTTCACGTGTTTTCCCATAAAGGACATGCATGAACTTAAGTATTTGTAATTTCTTCCCCTTGTCTCCATAATTTTTGATTTGAATGATTTTCTGTATATATTTATATTGCATGAATTGAATCTATTAATGCAGTATAAATGTATACAGCAAATCATTGAAATCAACAATTATGGAGACAATCATAGCCCAGTATAAAAATAAAAGGGGAAGAAAATATGAATACTTAAGTTCACATATGTCCTTTCTGGGAAAAAACAGTTTCTTTTCAGTTCAGGAGCAAGGGTCAGACAAGATGGCTGCTACTCATCCTCACAGTAGCAGCATGTTCCCATGAAGATGGATTTCAGAGGACTAAAGGAGTCCCTGGCAAGGTCTTTTGAATGACCCACATTTTTGGGTGGGGTCTCAGGTTCAGCCCAGGGGCTGGACTGGATGTGGTTAACCTGGGTGGGTTTTTGGTGCCCACCAAATATGGAAAATGTCATATCTCAGCTTACACTTCCTATGCACCCACGTCACAGATTCATATTCCTCAGAATATGACAGTTCATATGTCAACTTGGTTGCTGTCGCCTGTCTGGTTATGAAGTAGTGAAATACCTCGAGTTCTGGGTATGTCAGTGGCCTCAATTTAATAAAATATTTACCAGATCTAGACCATCAGAATGAACTTTGAGAACATTCATACCTCCATATGAACGGTATTCCTTTTTAACAGGCTAAAAATCATATGCAACATCCATTTTCTCTCTGCTTCCAACAGTTGAGCAGTCTGATCTCCTGCAGAGGTCATCCTGTCTCTTCAAAAAGGCAGCAACACTTTCCCATTTGGAGCTTACTACTAGAGAGATTTCACACCTGTCACTGGCCCAGGAAGGAACTCTTTTGCTGATGTTAACACAACCAGGTCTTAGAGCTATTGGTCTCATGAAAAAGTGTGGCTAATTACTGAAATGCTAGATTTCCAAAAGAAGGCCCCAGGCTTGACAGTCTGCTACCCCCTAGCCAAAATCTGGCAACAATTGGTGCAGGAAAAAGACTGCGTTTTCTGGTTTCAAAGCTCTTCTGTGACTGACTACTTCTGGATTTCTACAAGCTGTCCTGTTGTAGGTCCTTGAGGATAGGGTTATTGCCCCAGAGAAGTCTTGTGCCTTGCTTAGGTGTATGAGGCTTATTCAGCAACACCTGATTCTTTGAGTGACATTGCAGGGCTGATACTGTACAGATGAGGCTCTAGCCTGCATGTCTGTGAGGTGTTCTGCTGGACAGGGTGTGACATTACTCTGCACACATGGTCAGTGGGGGAGAACCATGCTCTTGGCTGCAGGTCACGTGGGGTGTTCAGGGGTTGCTATGGACACTGGAGTCTCAGCAGAGGCCGTTTCTATCTGCTGCCTTGGCTAGGTTCATCCAGCGTATAAAGCTATAATCTGTTCTGTAAAGACTAAACAACCTGTGAATGCTTGTAGTTTCCAGCAAAACATGTACTCAGGAGGATGGGGTTGAGGAATTCTACTCTAGGGTGAGAGACTTCCCACCCTGTCCTTGTACCACAACAGTGCAGGTTTTCTGGAAATCCAGAGTTAGGTAGTCTGCTCTGCAGAAGCATGAATTGCCTAACCTGTAATGTTTGTGTTTTCCTGCAAAACCTACTGGTTGGTGGTGCACAAGGACAGTGTTGGGAGCCCTGGTGTAGGGTATGGAAGGGTTGGGGAGCCCTGCCCTGGTGTAGGGTATGGAAGGGTTGGGGAGCCCTGGTGTAGGGTATGGAAGGGTTGGGGAGCCCTGCCCTGGTGTAGGGTATGGAAGGGTTGGGGAGTCCTGGTGTAGGGTGTTGAGGTGTAGGCCCACTTAATCACAAATGCTTTCTGTACGCAGGTCTATTGGCTAGAAAATGTCTGCTGATTTAAAACAAGCCTGCCTATATGGCCACTGGCACTACAGTTACAGCAAACGGTTGGGAAGTGTGGTGTATGATTTCATTCCTAGCTGGACAACCTTACATAGTAAGACATTAGATTGACTATGCTGGGGAATATGTGCTGAACTTCTGTGGCCAATCAGTAACATCGCTATCCTAAAACTGACCCCACCCCTTCCTTCCAAATGCCTCAATCCTTCTGCCATGTCCAGCTATCCCCTTGAGGAAATGGCTCCCCCAGACCTGGCCCTTTAAGAAATTCAAAGCTGGTTGCAGCCACATCTGAATCCTCCCCAGCAAAGCCTTCACTTTTCAGCACTGGAAAGCAAGATACAAAAGTCTAGATTAAATGTGGAGACCCTCTTGGTGAGACGTCTACGCAGCAGCCTCTACACTCCCGCAAGAGATTACACGTTCTGCAACATAAATACTACACATACAGTTCCTCATATCATAAGTTGTTTTTGCCGAACACGGTAAATCCAGCGCTGGACACTTGGGCGCAGCCGGCGCCACCATAGGAGGAGGAGAGGGGACTGAATTTACACACAGGAAAGCTGATAGCATATCCAGCCCTCAGCCTGTGACAAAGGAACATGGCTGCCATCATTGTATCACAGGAATAATCATATACAGTTGAAGCTGTTTGCAGCTAGATATGTTGTGTGAACTATCTAAACTTTTGATTAGAGATACTTGTTTTTCTCTCTATCTGCTATACGGCAATCAAACATGGAACCTCTCTGCCCATACACATTTTCATTGTTTTACTTTAATTGTATATAACTTTGACCCTGCCTTGTTGTCAAACCCAACCCCAACACTGACTGATTTAATGCTGACCGCCTCAGCTGATAGTCATGAGTACAGCGGCTGCTGACCCCGACCGCAAGCTTAACTCACCCATGCCAGCCGCTTGCAGTCTCTGCTTCCCCTCCTGCCATGTGATGCTAAGCCTTCCCTATTGTCCCTCTGCACCCCCTCCCCACTCACATAGCATACAGGCTGGCAGGGGCGTCCCTACCCTTGGGCACCAGGGGGCGTGGCACACCAGGTGACTGACAGGGAGGGGGGGGTGTTACAAAGGCTTCACACACAGACCCTGAGCAGGAGGAGAAGCAGGGGTGGGGGGGGGGGGGGGGAAACCCACCTCATCTGGGTCCCCTCCTTCTGCACTCTCCCCCTCGGCAAGCAGCTGAGGGGGGCGAAGAATAACTCACCTGACTTCTGCGTTCCAAGCGCTGGAGTGCAGAGTCATCGTCTCCGCCTCCAATGGTCCCTGCTTCCCCTCCTGGGGCATCTATACTGGGGGCAACTACAACAGCTACCTATACTGGGGCATCTATACCTGCCGTGGTACGCTTAGTATGCCACACTCGCGCCTTTCCTTTTTTTCGGGGGGTCTTATATCATCCAGCACCGGGTGTGGAATGCCCTAGGTATGCCGCTGCAGACTGGCTACCAATGTTACCCTAGGATCAGGTCCTGATCCCCCACGGCCGACATAAGTCAAGAGGTGTGTCTGTACATTTATTTACACTAAAGTAAAGGCGCAGAGCCACTCAGGTGTCATGTTTACATAACTGATGACTATCTGGAGCATTTCCTCCACGTGGAGATGATCTGCTGTGACAGCCATACACAGAGCTTATCTAGATGTCCCAGAATGGCCTGCAGGGTGTGACAGTCTCCCAGCTGCTCCATGTCTGCCAGTACACACTGCAGCCCCAACTCCTGATACTATCGTGTGCCAGATTACCGCCCCTGGATGATTATTACGATACGCAAATACAGCGGCGCCCAAACTGCAGCTGCCAGCGAGCGCACAAACGTCCTGCTCCTGTGCTGCAGCCTGCAGCTGCCAGTAAGCGCACAAATGTCCTGCCTCCGTGCTGCAGCTGCCAGCGAGCGCACAAACATCCTGCTTCCATACCACAGCTGCCAGCGAGCGCACAAACGTCCTGCTTCCGTGCTGCAGCCGCCAGCGAGCACACAAACGCCCTGCTTCCGTGCTGCAGCCGCCAGCGAGCGTACAAACGTCCTGCTTCCGTGCTGCAGCCACCAGCAAGCGCACAAATGTCCTGCTTCCGTGCTGCAGCTGCCAGCGAGCGCACAAACGTCCTGCTTCCATGCTTCAGCTGCCAGCGAGCGCACAAACATCCTGCTTCCGTGCTGCAGCCGCCAGCGAGCGCACAAACGTCCTGCTTCCGTGCTGCAGCCACCAGCGAGCGCACAAATGTCCTGCTTCCGTGCTGCAGCCGCCAGCGAGCGCACAAATGTCCTGCTTCTGTGCTGCAGCTGCCAGCGAGCGCACAAATGTCCTGCTTCCGTGCTGCAGCTGCCAGCGAGCGCACAAACGTCCTGCTTCCATGCTTCAGCTGCCAGCGAGCGCACAAACGTCCTGCTTCCGTGCTGCAGCTGCCAGCGAGCGCACAAACGTCCTGCTTCCGTGCTGCAGCCACCAGCGAGCGCACAAATGTCCTGCTTCCGTGCTGCAGCTGCCAGCAAGCGCACAAATGTCCTGCTTCCGTGCTGCAGCTGCCAGCGAGCGCACAAACGTCCTGCTTCCATGCTTCAGCTGCCAGCGAGCGCACAAACGTCCTGCTTCCGTGCTGCAGCTGCCAGCGAGCGCACAAACGTCCTGCTTCCGTGCTGCAGCCACCAGCGAGCGCACAAATGTCCTGCTTCCGTGCTGCAGCTGCCAGCAAGCGCAAAAAAGTCCTGCTTCCGTGCTGCAGCTGCCAGCGAGCGCACAAACGTCCTGCTCCCGTGCTGCAGCCGCCAGCGAGCGCACAAACGTCCTGCTTCCGTGCTGCAGCCACCAGCAAGCGCACAAATGTCCTGCTTCCGTGCTGCAGCCACCAGCGAGCGCACAAATGTCCTGCTTCCGTGCTGCAGCTGCCAGCAAGCGCACAAACATCCTGCTTCCGTGCTGCAGCCACCAGCGAGCGCACAAATGTCCTGCTTCCGTGCTGCAGCTGCCAGCAAGCGCACAAACATCCTGCTTCCGTGCTGCAGCCGCCAGCGAGCGCACAAACGTCCTGCTTCCATGCTTCAGCTGCCAGCGAGCGCACAAACATCCTGCTTCCGTGCTGCAGCCGCCAGCGAGCGCACAAACGTCCTGCTTCCGTGCTGCAGCCACCAGCGAGCGCACAAATGTCCTGCTTCCGTGCTGCAGCCGCCAGCGAGCGCACAAACGTCCTGCTTCCGTGCTGCAGCCACCAGCGAGCGCACAAATGTCCTGCCTCCGTGCTGCAGCTGCCAGCGAGCGCACAAACATCCTGCTTCCATACCACAGCTGCCAGCGAGCGCACAAACGTCCTGCTTCCGTGCTGCAGCCGCCAGCGAGCACACAAACGCCCTGCTTCCGTGCTGCAGCCGCCAGCGAGCGTACAAACGTCCTGCTTCCGTGCTGCAGCCACCAGCAAGCGCACAAATGTCCTGCTTCCGTGCTGCAGCCGCCAGCGAGCGCACAAACGTCCTGCTTCCGTGCTGCAGCCACCAGCGAGCGCACAAATGTCCTGCTTCCGTGCTGCAGCCGCCAGCGAGCGCACAAATGTCCTGCTTCTGTGCTGCAGCCGCCAGCGAGCGCACAAATGTCCTGCTTCCGTGCTGCAGCTGCCAGCAAGCGCACAAACGTCCTGCTTCCGTGCTGCAGCTGCCAGCGAGCGCACAAACGTCCTGCTTCCATGCTTCAGCTGCCAGCGAGCGCACAAACGTCCTGCTTCCGTGCTGCAGCTGCCAGCGAGCGCACAAACGTCCTGCTTCCGTGCTGCAGCCACCAGCGAGCGCACAAATGTCCTGCTTCCGTGCTGCAGCTGCCAGCAAGCGCAAAAAAGTCCTGCTTCCGTGCTGCAGCTGCCAGCGAGCGCACAAATGTCCTGCTTCCGTGCTGCAGCTGCCAGCAAGCGCACAAACATCCTGCTTCCGTGCTGCAGCCACCAGCGAGCGCACAAATGTCCTGCTTCCGTGCTGCAGCTGCCAGCGAGCGCACAAACGTCCTGCTTCTGTGCTGCAGCCGCCAGCGAGCACACAAACATCCTGCTTCCATGCTGCAGCTTCCAGCGAGCGCACAAATGTCCTGCTTCCGTGTTGCAGCTGCCAGCAAGTGCACAAACGTCCTGCTTCCATGCTTCAGCTGCCAGCGAGCGCACAAACGTCCTGCTTCTGTGCTGCAGCCGCCAGCGAGCACACAAACATCCTGCTTCCATGCTGCAGCTTCCAGCGAGCGCACAAATGTCCTGCTTCCGTGTTGCAGCTGCCAGCAAGTGCACAAACGTCCTGCTTCCGTGCTGCAGCCGCCAGCGAGCGCACAAATGTCCTGCTTCCGTGCTGCAGCCGCCAGCAAGCGCACAAATGTCCTGCTTCCGTGCTGCAGCCGCCAGTGAGCGCACAAATGTCCTGCTTCCGGGCTGCAGCCGCCAGCGAGCGCACAAACGTCCTGCTTCCGTGCTGCAGCTGCCAGCGAGCGCACAAACATCCTGCTTCCGTGCTGCAGCTTCCAGCAAGCGCACAAATGTCCTGCTTCCATGCTGCAGCCGCCAGCGAGCGCACAAATGTCCTGCTTCCGTGCTGCAGCTGCCAGCAAGCGCACAAACGTCCTGCTTCCGTGCTGCAGCCGCCAGCGAGCGCCAGATGTCCTGCTTCCGGGCTGCAGCCGCCAGCAAGCGCACAAACGTCCTGCTTCCGTGCTGCAGCTGCCAGCGAGCGCACAAACGTCCTGCTTCCGTGCTGCAGCTGCCAGCGAGCGCACAAACGTCCTGCTTCCGTGCTGCAGCCACCAGCGAGCGCACAAATGTCCTGCTTCCGTGCTGCAGCTGCCAGCGAGCGCACAAATGTTCTGCTTCCGGGCTGCATCCGCCAGCGAGCGCACAAACGTCCTGCTTCCGGGCTGCAGCCGCCAGCGAGCGCACAAACGTCCTGCTTCCGTGCTGCAGCTGCCAGCGAGCGCACAAACGTCCTGCTTCCGTGCTGCAGCCGCCAGCGGCCGCACAAATGTCCTGCTTCCGTGCTGCAGCCGCCAGCGAGCGTGCAAACATCCTGCTTCTGTGCTGCAGCCGCCAGCGAGCGTGCAAACATCCTGCTTCCGTGTTGCAGCTGCCAGCGAGCGCCAAACATCCTGCTTCCGGGCTGCAGCTGCCAGCGAGCGCACAAACGTCCTGCTTCCGTGCTGCAGCCACCAGCGAGCGCACAAATGTCCTGCTTCCGTGCTGCAGCTGCCAGCGAGCGCACAAATGTCCTGCTTCCGTGCTGCAGCCGCCAGCGAGCACACAAACGTCCTGCTTCCGTGCTGCAGCCGCCAGCGAGCGCACAAACGTCCTGCTTCCGTGCTGCAGCCACCAGCAAGCGCACAAATGTCCTGCTTCCGTGCTGCAGCTGCCAGCGAGCGCACAAATGTCCTGCTTCCGTGCTGCAGCTGCCAGCGAGCGCACAAATGTCCTGCTTCCATGCTTCAGCTGCCAGCGAGCGCACAAACGTCCTGCTTCTGTGCTGCAGCCGCCAGCGAGCACACAAACATCCTGCTTCCATGCTGCAGCTTCCAGCGAGCGCACAAATGTCCTGCTTCCGTGTTGCAGCTGCCAGCAAGTGCACAAACGTCCTGCTTCCGTGCTGCAGCCGCCAGCGAGCGCACAAATGTCCTGCTTCCGTGCTGCAGCCGCCAGCGAGCGCACAAACATCCTGCATCCGTGCTGCAGCCGCCAGCGGGCGCACAAATGTCCTGCTTCCATTCTGCAGCTGCCAGCGAGCGCACAAACGTCCTGCTTCTGTGCTGCAGCCGCCAGCGAGCGTGCAAACATCCTGCTTCCGTGCTGCAGCTTCCAGCGAGCGCACAAATGTCCTGCTTCTGTGCTGCAGCTGCCGCCAGCAAGCGCACAAATGTCCTGCTTCCGTGCTGCAGCCGCCAGCGAGCGCACTAACGTCCTGCTTCCGTGCTGCAGCCGCCAGCGAACACACAAACGTCCTGCTTCCGTGCTGCAGCCGCCAGCGAGCGCACAAATGTCCTGCTTCCATGCTGCAACTGCCAGCGAGCGCACAAATGTCCTGCTTCCGTGCTGCAACTGCCAGCGAGCGAACAAACGTCCTGCTTCCGTGCTGCAGCTGCCAGCGAGCGCACAAACATCTTGCTTCCGTGCTGCAGCTTCCAGCGAGCGCACAAATGTCCTGCTTCCATGCTGCAGCCGCCAGCGAGCGCACAAATGTCCTGCTTTCGTGCTGCAGCTGCCAGCAAGCGCACAAACGTCCTGCTTCCGTGCTGCAGCCGCCAGCGAGCGCACAAATGTCCTGCTTCCAGGCTGCAGCCACCAGCGAGCGCACAAACGTCCTGCTTCCATGCTGCAGCCGCCAGCGAGCGCACAAATGTCCTGCTTCCGGGCTGCAGCCGCCAGCGAGCGCCAGATGTCCTGCTTCCGGGCTGCAGCCACCAGCAAGCGCACAAACGTCCTGCTTCCGTGCTGCAGCCGCCAGCGAGCGCCAGATGTCCTGCTTCCGGGCTGCAGCCACCAGCAAGCGCACAAACGTCCTGCTTCCGTGCTGCAGCTGCCAGCGAGCGCACAAATGTCCTGCTTCTGTGCTGCAACTGCCAGCGAGCGAACAAACGTCCTGCTTCCGTGCTGCAGCTGCCAGCGAGCGCACAAATGTCCTGCTTCCATGCTGCAGCCGCCAGCGAGCGCACAAATGTCCTGCTTCCGTGCTGCAGCTGCCAGCAAGCGCACAAACGTCCTGCTTCCGTGCTGCAGCCGCCAGCGAGCGCACAAATGTCCTGCTTCCAGGCTGCAGCCACCAGCGAGCGCACAAACGTCCTGCTTCCGTGCTGCAGCTGCCAGCGAGCGCACAAACGTCCTGCTTCCGTGCTGCAGCTGCCAGCGAGCGCACAAACGTCCTGCTTCCGTGCTGCAGCTGCCAGCGAGCGCACAAACGTCCTGCTTCCGTGCTGCAGCCACCAGCGAGCGCACAAATGTCCTGCTTCCGTGCTGCAGCTGCCAGCAAGCGCACAAACGTCCTGCTTCCGTGCTGCAGCCGCCAGCGAGCGCACAAATGTCCTGCTTCCAGGCTGCAGCCACCAGCGAGCGCACAAACGTCCTGCTTCCATGCTGCAGCCGCCAGCGAGCGCACAAATGTCCTGCTTCCGTGCTGCCGCTGCCAGCAAGCGCACAAACGTCCTGCTTCCGTGCTGCAGCCGCCAGCGAGCGCCAGATGTCCTGCTTCCGGGCTGCAGCCACCAGCAAGCGCACAAACGTCCTGCTTCCGTGCTGCAGCTGCCAGCGAGCGCACAAATGTCCTGCTTCCGTGCTGCAACTGCCAGCGAGCGAACAAACGTCCTGCTTCCGTGCTGCAGCTGCCAGCGAGCGCACAAATGTCCTGCTTCCATGCTGCAGCCGCCAGCGAGCGCACAAATGTCCTGCTTCCGTGCTGCAGCTGCCAGCAAGCGCACAAACGTCCTGCTTCCGTGCTGCAGCCGCCAGCGAGCGCACAAATGTCCTGCTTCCAGGCTGCAGCCACCAGCGAGCGCACAAACGTCCTGCTTCCGTGCTGCAGCTGCCAGCGAGCGCACAAACGTCCTGCTTCCGTGCTGCAGCTGCCAGCGAGCGCACAAACGTCCTGCTTCCGTGCTGCAGCTGCCAGCGAGCGCACAAACGTCCTGCTTCCGTGCTGCAGCTGCCAGCGAGCGCACAAACGTCCTGCTTCCGTGCTGCAGCTGCCAGCGAGCGCACAAACGTCCTGCTTCCGTGCTGCAGCTGCCAGCGAGCGCACAAACGTCCTGCTTCCGTGCTGCAGCCACCAGCGAGCGCACAAATGTCCTGCTTCCGTGCTGCAGCTGCCAGCGAGCGCACAAACGTCCTGCTTCCGGGCTGCAGCCACCAGCGAGCGCACAAATGTTCTCCTTCCGGGCTGTAGCCGCCAGCGAGCACACAAACATCCTGCTTCCGGGCTGCAGCCGCCAGCGAGCGCACAAACGTCCTGCTTCCGTGCTGCAGCCGCCAGCGGGCGCACAAATGTCCTGCTTCCATTCTGCAGCTGCCAGCGAGCGCACAAATGTCCTGCTTCCGTGCTGCAGCTGCCGCCAGCAAGCGCACAATGTCCTGCTTCCGTGCTGCAGCCGCCAGCGAGCGAACTAACGTCCTGCTTCCGTGCTGCAGCCGCCAGCGAGCGCACAAAGGTCCTGCTTCCGTGCTGCAGCCGCCAGCGAACACACAAACGTCCTGCTTCCGTGCTGCAGCCGCCAGCGAGCGCACTAACGTCCTGCTTCCGTGCTGCAGCCGCCAGCGAACACACAAACGTCCTGCTTCCGTGCTGCAGCCGGCAGCGAGCGCACAAACGTCCTGCTTCCGTGCTGCAGCCGGCAGCGAGTGCACTAACGTCCTGCTTCCGTGCTGCAGCCGCCAGCGAGCGCACAAACGTCCTGCTTCCGCGCTGCAGCCGCCAGCGAACACACACAAACGTCCTGCTTCCGTGCTGCAGCCGCCAGCGAGCGCACAAATGTCCTGCTTCCGTGCTGCAGCTGCCAGCGAGCGCACAAACATCCTGCTTCCGTGCTGCAGCCACCAGCGAGCGCACAAATGTCCTGCTTCCGTGCTGCAGCTGCCAGCAAGCGCACAAACGTCCTGCTTCCGTGCTGCAGCCACCAGCGAGCGCACAAATGTCCTGCTTCCGTGCTGCAGCTGCCAGCAAGCGCACAAACGTCCTGCTTCCGTGCTGCAGCCGCCAGCGAGCGCACAAACGTCCTGCTTCCATGCTTCAGCTGCCAGCGAGCGCACAAATGTCCTGCTTCCATGCTTCAGCTGCCAGCGAGCGCACAAACGTCCTGCTTCTGTGCTGCAGCCGCCAGCGAGCGCACAAACATCCTGCTTCCGGGCTGCAGCTCTGACTACTCCTCCAAATTGTTTTCTAAAAGGCTGAATAGCCTCCCAGCAGCTGCAGATAAGCTGCGGTAGTTCCCCCCCCCCCCCCCCCTTACCCTGGCTCACAAACATGGGACTCTATTACACAAATGTATGGAGCTTGGAAATTACCCAAATTGGTCCTTAAATTTTATATATTTACATAAAATTATCATCTAGCATCCAATGACCATTTCTACTAGCCATCTGACTTATTCATCTGTTTGCATAAGTCAGGATCTAAAGCCTCATCTACACAGTACAATTTTCTGTCAGTTCGGATCTATTCGATAATTTCCAACCGGTCCAATCGGATTGCATTAGATTTTGTAATAGATTTTGGGTACTTATCAAAGCAAAATCTATCGCAACATTGATTTGAAACAATTTGGACATCTACACACAATGCCATTTCTGATTAGATCTATTCTAATGCTTGGAATACACCATACAATTTTCTGTTAGATTTACCTGCCAGATAGATAAAGTTCAACATGTTGGAAATTTATCTATCTTACTATAAATCTGCCGAGCAATTAGGCATTGTTCTACTCAGCAGGAGATAACCAGAAGACAATGCACCAGAGATAAGGACCAGTCTCTACAGAAAATAAATCTAACAGAAAATTGTAGGGTGTAAACCCAGCATTATAGATCGATCTGATTGAAAATTGTACTGTGTAGATGAGGCTTTAGGCTGGTTTCACACCAGGACGTTGCGTTTTAGGGGACGTTATGGTCGCATAACGTGCCCCTAACGCAACGCCTGGTGCTCTCTGGTGTGGACGTCAGAGTGATCCGCGTTATGCAGCTCACTCTGGCGTCCGTGATGCCGTGATGCGCACTCTTATGCGCATGCGGCATCACGTGGTCCCGCCGGCCAATCGCTGCACAGAGCGGCCGCTACAGGAAGTAAACACTGCATGCACAACGTGCAGTGAATATTAATTAGCCATGTGCCTGGCCGCTCTCCGTTCCTCCCCAACCTGACTGAGCATGTGCAAACAGTCTAACGCGGCTTAGCCGCTGTAACGCCGTAGCATGCTGCACAGAGCGGCCGCTACAGGAAGTAAACACTGCACGTCACTGAGTGCAGTGAATATTAATTAGCCATGTGCCTGGCCGCTCTCCGCTCCTCCCCAACGTTACTGAGCATCTGCAAGCAGTGTAATGCGGCTCTGCCGCTTACAAAGTACTGCATGCAGTACGTTGTCTGGTGGCGCAGCGTTACACTGTAACGCAACGTCATAGTCCCCAACAGTCCCGATTTGATCGGGACTGTACCGATTTGGGGGGCCCCTCCCGCCATCCCGCGCTGCCCCCCTTCTGTCCCGGCCGCTGGGCAGAGAGAAGGAAAAAAATTGATCGAGGCACCAGCCCCGGGGATCTGCATGCGGGATGGATTACCGCCGCTATTTATTTCTCCCTCCCTCCTTCCTAATGTGTCCCCCAGTGTCCCCGGCTTCCCCCCGCACAGTAATATGGGCAGCGGAGCGGGCAGTGAGTCTTACCACTGCCTCTCCGCTGCGTACCGGGATCTCCTCTGATCTTCTCGCTTCCTGTGACGCGAGAAGATCAGAGGAGATCCCAGTACGCAGCGAAGAGGCAGTGGTAAGACTCACTGCCCGCTCCGCTGCCCATATTACTGTGCGGGGGGGAAGGGGACACTGGGGGACACATTAGGAGGGAGGGAGAAGGATAATGATGGCGGCGGCGGCCATACATGCCGCATACCGGGCGGGCTGGTGCCTCGATCGGCTTTTTTTCCCCCCTCTCTCTGCCTGGCCACCCCCCTCCTCCTCCTCACCACAACCACCCCGGCACCCTCCCATTTGGGAGTAATTTAATAACAAAATTATTTTAAAAAAAACAAAACTTTTTTTTCCCCCTGGGGTGGGCGTGACTAGGGGGTTGGGGGCGTGGCCAGGGGTGTGGCCTAATTGTCCCGTTTTGGGACATTGAAATGTTGGGAGGTATGCGCAACGTGGGCACTGTGAACAGCCCGTTGATTTTGAATTGCTGTGCGGTGGGGTGCGTTGCAGGCTGCTCTAACGTGCGCCTGTAACGTCCCACTGTGAAAGCAGCCTTAAGCTACATACACACATGAGATTAAACTCTGCCCGAGCAGCCAATTATGACCACCTCGGATGAGACTATAGCGTAGGTCTAGTGTGTGTACAGTGGCTGCCCGATATTACCTAAACATTAAGGATCCCTGAGGGCATTACTGTCCCCACTCACCCCGCCCCCGAGGAGACACACTGCTATGCGTAGTCCCTCCTCCTTCCTCCCTAGTAACAGACATTAGCTTGTATGAGTAATAAACATTTTTATCTCCATTGGGGCAGGTCCTGCATGTACATTACATCCCCACCCCATAGGGGTTTTTTTAGTTGGTTGTTTTTGCTTAGAATAACCACAAGAGTTTTTTCTATTGAAGTGTGGCCTATTACTTCATTGGGATTGCCACTTGCCAGTGTAGAGGTCCACTAACAACTGCAGCACTTCCCATGTAGCCGCCGGCCGCAACCCCGGACAGGTGTGTGCATAATTTTGTTGATTTGATTTACCCATTCCCCCCCCCCCCCCTTCCTCCCATTTCCTCCAGACCCTCCTCAACCCCACCGCCTGCCCCTGGTTCCTCCAGTATCCCGTTTTCTCCAGCCCCCCCCCCCCCCCCCCCCATGGTTCTTCCAGTCTCCGCCTCATCCAGTTCCTCCTGTCCTACACCCAACATTGTAGCAGCAGTGCTCAAACACGTACCGCGTGCTATGCGCAGCCACCACGTCACACGTGCCCCGCGTGCTATGCGCAGCCACCACGTCACACGTGCCCCGCGTGCTATGCGCAGCCACCACGTCACACGTGCCCCGCGTGCTATGCGCAGCCACCACGTCACACGTGCCCCGCGTGCTATGCGCAGCCACCACGGCACACGTGCACCGCGTGCTATGCGCGACCACCACGTCACACGTGCCCCGCGTCCTATGCGCAGCCACCACGGCACACGTGCCCCGCGTGCTATGCGCAGCCACCACGGCACACGTGCCCCGCGTGCTATGCGCAGCCACCACGGCACACGTGCCCCGCGTGCTATGCGCAGCCACCACGGCACACGTGCCCCGCGTGCTATGCGCAGCCACCACGGCACACGTGCCCCGCGTGCTATGCGCAGCCACCACGGCACACGTGCCCCGCGTGCTATGCGCAGCCACCACGGCACACGTGCCCCGCGTGCTATGCGCAGCCACCACGGCACACGTGCCCCGCGTGCTATGCGCAGCCACCACGGCACACGTGCCCCGCGTGCCATGCGCAGCCACCACGGCACACGTGCCCCGCGTGCCATGCGCAGCCACCACGGCACACGTGCCCCGCGTGCCATGCGCAGCCACCACGGCACACGTGCCCCGCGTGCCATGCGCAGCCACCACGGCACACGTGCCCCGCGTGCCATGCGCAGCCACCACGTCACACGTGCCCCGCGTGCCATGCGCAGCCACCACGTCACACGTGCCCCGCGTGCCATGCGCAGCCACCACGGCACACGTGCCCCGCGTGCCATGCGCAGCCACCACGGCACACGTGCCCCGCGTGCTATGCGCAGCCACCACGTCACACGTGCCCCGCGTGCTATGCGCAGCCACCACGGCACACGTGCACCGCGTGCTATGCGCAGCCACCACGGCACACGTGCCCCGCGTGCTATGCGCAGCCACCACGTCACACGTGCCCCGCGTGCTATGCGCAGCCACCACGGCACACGTGCACCGCGTGCTATGCGCAGCCACCACGTCACACGTGCCCCGCGTGCTATGCGCAGCCACCACGTCACACGTGCCCCGCGTGCTATGCGCAGCCACCACGTCACACGTGCCCCGCGTGCTATGCGCAGCCACCACGTCACACGTGCACCGCGTGCTATGCGCAGCCACCACGTCACACGTGCCCCGCGTGCTGTGCGCAGCCACCACGGCACACGTGCCCCGCGTGCTGTGCGCAGCCACCACGGCACACGTGCCCCGCGTGCTGTGCGCAGCCACCACGTCACACGTGCCCCGCGTGCTATGCGCAGCCACCACGTCACACGTGCCCCGCGTGCTATGCGCAGCCACCACGTCACACGTGCCCCGCGTGCTATGCGCAGCCACCACGTCACACGTGCCCCGCGTGCTATGCGCAGCCACCACGTCACACGTGCCCCGCGTGCTGTGCGCAGCCACCACGGCACACGTGCACCGCGTGCTGTGCGCAGCCACCACGGCACACGTGCCCCGCGTGCTGTGCGCAGCCACCACGGCACACGTGCCCCGCGTGCTGTGCGCAGCCACCACGGCACACGTGCCCCGCGTGCTGTGCGCAGCCACCACGGCACACGTGCCCCGCGTGCTGTGCGCAGCCACCACGGCACACGTGCCCCGCGTGCTGTGCGCAGCCACCACGGCACACGTGCCCCGCGTGCTGTGCGCAGCCACCACGGCACACGTGCCCCGCGTGCTGTGCGCAGCCACCACGGCACACGTGCCCCGCGTGCTGTGCGCAGCCACCACGGCACACGTGCCCCGCGTGCTATGCGCAGCCACCACGGCACACGTGCCCCGCGTGCTATGCGCAGCCACCACGGCACACGTGCCCCGCGTGCTATGCGCAGCCACCACGGCACACGTGCCCCGCGTGCTATGCGCAGCCACCACGGCACACGTGCCCCGCGTGCTATGCGCAGCCACCACGGCACACGTGCCCCGCGTGCTATGCGGCAGCCACCACGTCACACGTGCCCCGCGTGCTATGCGCAGCCACCACGTCACACGTGCCCCGCGTGCTATGCGCAGCCACCACGTCACACGTGCCCCGCGTGCTATGCGCAGCCACCACGTCACACGTGCCCCGCGTGCTAT